>NC_140481.1:4970000-5047500 GCF_051167445.1 Perissodus microlepis | reverse complement strand
TTACTCAAAAAGCCATCTCTAGACCCAGCAGTCTTAGCTAATTATAGGCCAATCTCCAACCTTCCTTTCATATCAAACATCCTTGAAAGAGTAGTTGTCAAACAGCTAACAGATCATCTGCAGAGGAATGGTTTATTTGAAGAGTTTCAGTCAGGTTTCAGAGCTCATCACAGCACAGAAACAGCTTTAGTGAAGGTTACAAATGATCTTCTTATGGCCTCTGACAGTGGACTCATCTCTGTGCTTGTCCTGCTAGACCTCAGTGCAGCGTTCGATACTGTTGACCATAATATCCTATTAGAGCGATTAGAACATGCTGTAGGTATTACAGGTACTGTGCTGCAGTGGTTTGTATCATATCTATCTAATAGACTCCAATTTGTGCATGTAAATGGAGAGTCCTCTTCACACACTGAGGTTAATTATGGAGTTCCACAGGGTTCAGTGCTAGGACCAATTCTGTTTACATTATACATGCTTCCCTTAGGCAGCATCATTAGAAGACATAGCATACATTTTCACTGCTATGCAGATGACACCCAGCTCTATCTGTCCATGAAGCCAGATAACACACACCAATTAGTTAAACTGCAGGAATGTCTTAAAGACATAAAGACCTGGATGGCCGCTAACTTTCTGCTTCTTAATTCAGATAAAACTGAGGTTATTGTACTCGGCCCTGAAAATCTTAGAAATATGGTATCTAACCAGATTCATACTCTGGATGGCATTACCTTGGCCTCCAGTAACGCTGTGAGGAACCTTGGAGTCATTTTTGACCAGGACATGTCCTTCAACGCACATATTAAACAAATATGTAAGACTGCTTTCTTCCATTTGCGCAACATCTCTAAAATTAGAAATATCCTGTCTCAGAGTGACGCTGAAAAACTAGTTCATGCATTTATTACTTCCAGGCTGGACTACTGTAATTCATTATTATCAGGATGTCCAAAAAACTCACTGAAAAGCCTTCAGCTAATCCAAAATGCTGCAGCAAGAGTACTGACAGGGACTAGAAGGAGAGAGCATATTTCTCCTGTTTTGGCTTCCCTTCATTGGCTTCCTGTTAAGTCCAGAATTGAATTCAAAATCCTGCTCCTCACATACAAGGTCTTAAATAATCAGGCCCCATCTTATCTTAATGACCTTGTAGTACCATATCACCCTATTAGAGCACTTCGCTCTCGCTCTGCAGGCCTACTTGTTGTTCCTAGAGTATTTAAAAGTAGAATGGGAGGCAGAGCCTTCAGTTTTCAGGCCCCTCTTCTGTGGAACCAGCTTCCAGTTTGGATTCGGGAGACAGAAACTATCTCTACTTTTAAGATTAGGCTTAAAACTTTCCTTTTTGCTAAAGCATATAGTTAGGGCTGGACCAGGTGACTCTGAATCCTCCCTTAGTTATGCTGCAATAGACGTAGGCTGCCGGGGGATTCCCATGATGCATTGAGTTTTTCCTTTCCAGTCACCTTTCTCACTCACTATGTATTAATAGACCTCTCTGCATTGAATCATATCTGTTATTAACCTCTGTCTCTCTTCCACAGCATGTCTTTTATCCTGTCTTCCTTCTCTCACCCCAACCGGTCGCAGCAGATGGCCGCCCCTCCCTGAGCCTGGTTCTGCCGGAGGTTTCTTCCTGTTAAAAGGGAGTTTTTCCTTCCCACTGTCGCCAAAGTGCTTGCTCATAGGGGGTCATATGATTGTTGGGTTTTTCTCTGTATCTATGAAGCGCCTTGAGGCGACTTTTGTTGTGATTTGGCGCTATATAAATAAAATTGAATTGAATTGAATTGAATTGAATTGAATCTTTTCACACTCCTACAAACAGTGGTACAATGAACCTTTGTGATCGGTACACTTATAACCAGGGGTGCACATAAGTGGTCCGCAGGTGCGCATGCGCTGTCAAAATAAAAGATGCGCACCAGATAAGAAGTTGCAACGCGCGTTTGCGTACATAAGATTTTCTGGAGGAGGACAGACGTTTGTTTAGAACTCTTAAAGATGTCGAAGAAGCAAGCTTCTTTGAGCAATTACTTTGGTGTTCCTCCACCTCGGAAGAAATATCAGAAGAAGTCCGAACCGCAAAAAAAGCGCGCATTCTCGGAAAAGTGGTTGCAGGAGGTGAGCTGGCTTCAAACAAATGATGAACGCACAGAGATGTGGTGCAGAATATGCCGTGAAAATCCCACTCTAACGGAATAAAAAACAGTGCCTTTTATATGTACGCAAACGCTCGTTGCATCTTCTTATCTGGTGCGCGTCTTTTATTTTGACAGCGAATGCACACCTGCATATAACATGTGTCCAATATATTAGGATCAAATTTATTTCGTTTTATAGGCGAGACATATGCTTGCATTGTCCAGTTAAATTGAATCAATCTCAATCGGGTGTTGATGGTTTGGGTGTATGTCTTTAAACATATTTTTCTCCACTCCATGGGTGAAATATCTTCTTGTAAGTCTTGTATCCACTCCTGTCTCTTATTGAAGTGTCTCTATGCTTCTCAACCAACAAGTTATAAAACTGAGTGACCAGTCTTTTACCAAAACAATTTTTTGTAACAAGTGTTTCTAGGATGGAAAATGGGGGCTGTTGCGTTGAATTATTCAGTCGAGCCAGAATAAAGCTTCTAAGTTGTAGATATTTGAAGAAGTGTTTCTGAGGTACATCAAACTTTGCCCTCAACTCACTGAATGACATAAGATTATGATCCTTATATACATCTTGTATTTTCACTATGCCCTTATGCAACCATATGTTAAAACCCATGTCCTTATGTGCCAGAGTAAAGAGCTCATTACCCCAGATTGGGGAAAAACAGGATAACCCCATGAGGTCATCCAGTATTTTTTGAACTGTGTGCCAAACCACAATAGAGGGATTAGTAGGATTGTTCTTTAAATTCTTAAGTGATGCCGAATATAATTAATTATCCAAAGCCTTTGCAGACAGTTTTTCAATTTCTACCCAGGGCAAGAAAACATCTTTAGAAAACCAAAACATTGTGGCCCTCAGCTGAGCAGCCCAATAATACCATTCTAGGTTTGGCAGCTGTAGCCCTCCCCTATCATAATAATAATAATAATAATAATGATGGATTGCATTTATATAGCGCTTTTCGGGACCCCTCAAAGCGCTTTACAATACCACTATTCATTCACTCTCACATTCATACACTGGTGAAGGCAAGCTACAGTTGTAGCCACAGCTGCCCTGGGGCAGACTGACAGAGGCGAGGCTGCCATATTGCGCCATCGGCCCCTCTGGCCATCACCAGTAGGCGGTAGGTGAAGTGTCTTGCCCAAGGACACAACGACCGAGACTCGGCAACCTTCCGATTACAAGACGAACACCCAACTCATTAGCCACGATCGCCCCGATCATAGGGCAAGTAGAGGAGAGAGAGTAAGTCTTGGCTTCCTGTTGTTCCAGATAAAATTAGAGAGAAGCTTTCTGGTTTTGGGGGAAAAAAGAAGGAGGCGGGGCTAGTGGAATTGATTGAAAAGCATATAGGAAATTGTGTAATATGGTCATCTTTATTATGTTTATTCTTCCTAGTATAGATATAGGCAACGTTGTCCATCTGTTGATCTCTTCCACCAATTCTGATACCATGGGTTCGTAGTTGGTTGAACTAAGTTTGCTTATAATTGGAGTTACTCTGATACCCAAGTATCAAAATCCTTCCGCGGCATTCACAAATGGGTGGGAAACTAATTAATTAACATTTAAAAACATAACTGATGATTTTTCTCTGTTCACTTTGAATCCCAAGACTGTACCAAATTGATTAATCAATTCCAAGAAAGCAGGTATTGTTTCTGCAAGCTGTGATAGAAACAAAATAGTATCATCAGTAGCGATGCACCGATACCGATACTGGTATCGGGTATCTGTAAAATGTGTGTGTACTCATACTCGTAAAAGTTAACCGATACCATGAACCGATACTAACTTATTTCATTAATCAGAGGGTGGCATGTCATTTCTGTTGTAGTTTTTTAGATTGGCCACTAGGGGGACATCTCGCGCTAAACAGGCACAGGGTTAGGTGAGTGAGACTGGCGGCTCCAGATAAAAAAGAGAAACTGGAGGCTTCTGTAGCTAGGCTAAGCAAAATGTCAGCAGTGTGGACCGGAACAGCCAACTTTAACTCAGGTTTTGGAAATGCGATGAAAAATGTCAAGAGAAAATCCACGGGCAGTTTAAATAACAGAGGCTCTGACCCATTTTATCGCTCTGGATGACCAGCCAATGCCAGCCGTGGAAAACATAGGATTGCACTGTCTTCTCAGCATACTCGAGCTGCGATATGAAATTCCCAACCGCCCATACATCAGGGAGATAATGGTGCCAAAACTTTCTGAAGAGGTAAAGACAAGCAGTGTGTGCGCGATGTCAGTCCTTGGTTTAACGGCACAGTGGACTGATGATCCACGGGCAGATGAGGAGTTCATCAATGCCAAATACTTTCGTTATTTTGTTTGTTTGTTTACAATATGGACACTCTGCAATAATTTAAAAGTTTATTTTATTCTCAAACCTAATTTGTATTTATTTTATTCCAAACAGAAGTGTTTATTTATTATTCTGAAAGCTCGAGACAGTGCCAATAGTTCAGTGGTATTTTGTTAAATTACAATGTGGACACTCTGCAATAATTTAATAAAAGTGCTTATTTTTCACTTGAAATTTTTTTGTGGTCATTTTTATTAAGATTTTATTTTTTATCGGCAGAGAATAAAATAAAACCTGTCTTCCAATTCATTGCATTTGTGTGTGTGTGTGTGTGCGTGTGGTAGAAGTATCGGTTTTGTACTCTGTATCGGCAAGTACTCAGATCCAAGTATCGGTATCGTATCGGTTTGTAAAAATTGGTATCATTGCATCCCTAATCATCAGCATACATTGCTATCTTGTGTTCAATATCCATGGTCTTAATGCCGTGAACTGAGGTGTGTGATCTAACCGCTATCGCCAGTGGTTCCATGGCTAAAACGAAAAGCAGACGAGAAATTGGTGACCCTTGCCTCGTACCTCGAAACAATTCAAAAGGGTGAGAGATGAAGTTATTAGTAGATATCATTGCAGTAGTATCAACAAGTATTATTTTGACCCATCTACAAAAATGTTCACCAAATCCACAGCACCTCGAGCATATAGGGCCATTCCACTCAGTCAAATGCTTTTTCTGAATGGAGAGATAAGATTGCATCGTCAGGGAACTCTTCACAGGCATGAATTATATTAAGAACTCTCCTCACATTGTGAAACCCCTGTTGGTTTTGCACAAAACCATTTTGGTCCGTATGTATAATGGCAGGCAGTACCCTCTCTAGTCTCATCCCTAAAACGTTTGCTATAATCTTTGCATCGGAATTTAAAAGTGAGATGGGTCTGTATGAACCTCGTTCAGTGGCCTCTTTGCCTGGCTTTAGAATAAGAGTGATCAGAGCATTTCACAATAAAGCAGGGAGACTCCCTGTTTTAAAAGGATTCACAATACACATCCAACAATGGGGCTATTATTTTCTCTTTAAATAGTTTAGAAATATCTATCGGGAGCCCATCTGGGCCAGCTGTTTTACCTCCTTTCATGCATTAGAGACATCATTCAGATCCAAATCCTTCTCCAGAGCAATTTTTGTATCTTCAGAAATACAAGGGATGGTCAGGCCATCAAGGAAACTATTTATGCGTTCAGAGTCAAGTAAGCCATCTGAATTATATTATATATAATATGAGACAAAAGAATCATTAATTTCTGTGGGGTCCGTAAGTAATTTCGCACATTCGTTCATAATTGTATTAATGGCTCTGTCACATTCATGCCAGGCCAACAATTTACCCGGCTTTTCACCCTGATCATAAAAAGTTTGTTTCAATCTAATTAGACGGTCTTCAGCTTTAAACAAGGACAGCTCCTCATATTTTGCTTTAAGGGTGAGTAGCTCTGCTTTGTTTGTCTCGAATCGTCTTTAATAACCTCTCTTTCTAGTTCTCCAATTTTAGAGTCCAATTCATTCGTTGTCTGTCTGAATTTATTAAATTTAGAACTGGTGAAGCTTATCATTTGTCCTCTAATATATGCTTTAAATGCTTCCCATCTGGTGGTTGCATTGGTTTGATTTTTATTTATTGAGAAGTAGAGATCGATGTGTTCTCCTATAAATTTTATAAAGTCAGAATCTTATAACCATTTAGGATGTGAGCACCAGTTAAAAGAGTGTCTGTTCACTTGTACCACATTATAAAATAGCGAGACTGGGGCATGATCTGACAGAACAATACTATCGTAAATACAGTCAGTTACACTAGGTAACAAAGATGAGGAGATACGAAAAAAATCTATTCGAATGTGGGTTTTAAATGTTGAAGAGTAGCATGAGTATTCCCTTTTGGTAGGATTCTGACTCCTCCAGGGGTCACAGAGATTCAAATCTTTTATATATTGAAGTAGTTTCTTTCTTGTTTGAGAATGTGAGGTATCTGTCCCTGACAAGCGATCAATCTTCGGGTCTAAGGCACAATTAAAGTCACCTGCCAATATTATTTTACCAGGAAGGGTGGCCAATAACAAAAACAAATTCTCAAAAAACAATAAGTTATCATCATTGGGGCCGTAGACATTAACCAAATTTATATTTTCTTTCAAAAAGGTGCCCTGGACCACCAAAAATCTACCCGCTCCGTCATAAATAGTGTTATTTACCTGAAAGGGCACTGAGTTATGAATTAACACCATAACCCCTCTAGAATGAGAGGGGAAACAGGACGCTAATACTTTGCCTGGCCATCTCCTTTGTACTTTCACCAAGTCGTTTCTGAGTAGATGGGTCTCCTGGATAAAAACTATTGAGGACTTCAGATGATGTTTTACTGTTTTTACTCTAAATGATGTCAGTGAGAGTAGACATCTCTATTTAGTCGCTCTGATTTAAAACCTGTTGGTTATGAGGGGCAGCCAATCAGACAAAAGTTGTTTGAAAGGGTGTCTAGCCTGAGAGGGAACATACTAAAAGAGCTTGTTTCAGAAGGAGGCTGCACCGAGGCCAGGCAATACAATAAATAAGAATGATATTGGTCCACTTTAAACTGTAGAGAGCTTCACCCAACACACTACTTTATTTCCTTAAGATGCGTGAAGAGTTCCACAAATGGACCCTGAGTTAAAATAATCAGTATCTTAATGATCAAACTGTATCATATCTATTAAACAGCAGGCAGGTGACGCTTCATTCCAGCCTTGATGTGATCTTAATGAAAGATCCGTATCGGCCCAATATATCAGAGCTTTTGGAAAAGCAGATGTTATTGCTCTGAATGCTAATGAAGGGTGTGGGTGGCCAAAGTTGGCCTCCAGCATATGGGGTGTGACAAGGTTAGATTGCAATGGATGTGGCCCAGGCCTTCAAACTCAAGGCTGGTTTACTGGGCTGCATCTTCAGTCGCCATGCATCAATATAACAACCCAGGAACACTCACACACTTGCACACACACACACACACACACACACACACACACTCACTCCCAACTATCCAGGGCATCATGCGGAACTTGAAACATAAATTAGACTGAGGCTCCAGAGAGTTGCACACGACTGCAGGTGTTCACACACACATACACATGCACACACACACACAGCTGCTAATGGTTGCTGTGTCAAATAAAACGGCGATATTTGCTTTATAATGAATGGGGTAAACAGCGGTGGCAGATGACGACTGCAAAGATTGTCAGAGGAGGCTGATGGAGCCTAATGATGCGGTCGGTGCCTGCCTTGGATGGCTGAAGCTTGGATGGTGTCTGTCTGATGTGCCACGGATGTCAAAGATGAAGACAAGGACGCGAAGAGGGACACACATTCATTCTTTATCTGTGGCACTTTAAACTGACCCCCACCCCCACCGCTGCTTCCCTTTGCAGCCACTGAAGTCGACTGACAGAGGGAAAAAGGAGGTGAAATTCAAATCCGTTTCTAACCCGTGGACTACAGCAAGCAGGTCCCTTCATGGATGAAATTTACCAGATATGCGAATTAAAATACGAATCAATTGCAGCCACTGTAGATTAATTTTCTCCAAAGCTATGGATTAGTTTGTGTAAATGTTTACTCGATGCTTGGCCAGCTTTACTGCAGTGCTTGTCTCAGCTATTCAATTACACTGAGCACACACTCTGTGAAGTTATTTGTGTGCGTGCGTATGACATAACCACCGTATACCCTCGTTGACCGCTGCAAAATCTGTTTACCCGTGAGATTTTACTGTTGAGTATAAACTAGCAACTTGTATTCAACATGCTTATGACCATCGTCCAGTCTAGTCCCTCTTGCAGCATGTTTGCACTTGCATGTTTCCATCAGCGTGTGTGATTGAAAAAGGGAAAAGGCCATGGCGAGCAGCATGACAGTTAAACAAACTGACATTTAGGAAAATACTCTTAATTGCTTTCTTTCAGAGAATGAGAGGACGAGATCAATGGTGCTCGGTGCATGCTCGGTATGAAGCTGGGGTTAGGGTAACAGGGAGACATGGTGCTCAACAATCCTGAATAGAAATCTTTTTGGAAAATTGCAGCTTTTTTTAAAACCTTATTTTGTTTGAAAGTTTGCACATTTTATGATCTGTTTTTATTAGATTTGAATGGTGATTTTATCCTGTCCACTATCTTTAATCTTGTGAACACAACCATTTTAGGCTTTAATGACTTTAGACACCTACAGCTATGAGATGATAGAGAGACCTCAGCTAAGCAAGTTTACCTGGGATATTTATAAACAGAGACAAAGGACATGCGCTGTACAGACCTTCAGAAAGTAAATGATGTTTAGTGTGCAACAAGAATTTCATTCATTGCTATTTTCAAGTCAAAATAGAACTTTAGTGGAGGTCTCTCTGGACATGCTGGTAGGCAAGAAGTGAAGCAGCTGATGGTGGTGAGAAGTGACCGTCAGGGGAGAGCAGAAACAACCTGACCACTACCGGCACACTTTAGCGCCGGAGGTTTTCGTAAAGCTTGTGTTTTGGTATTTCTGTTGATCCATACAATAAATTTGCACGTTAGCTAATTTATTTAGATTTAATATTTTTTGTAGGGTTTTGAGCTAAATGTGGAAAGATGTTGCTGTTAATTTCAGCATGTTTCAGTTTACAAATGGCACCCTATATAGTCTGTCTGTTTACTTTTTAAATTTTTCAAAATCTGAATCACACATTGACCGTTTAAATCCACTGTGGTGGTGTGCAGGCATTGTTGTTCAAAAACATATGGATTTAACTGTATCTAGCTATTAACAGATATGAATGCTATCAGCCTTGCCCTTGTGAATAAAACCATTTGTTTCTAACAATCAGCAAGTTTAACCTCCACAGCAACAGAGGTTAAATCAGGGTAAAATCAATACAAGGTTAAAGAATTATTATTCATGTAATATTCACTGCTGGTTTGTTTT
The DNA here is from genome assembly GCF_051167445.1 of Perissodus microlepis. Taxonomy (NCBI): domain Eukaryota; kingdom Metazoa; phylum Chordata; class Actinopteri; order Cichliformes; family Cichlidae; genus Perissodus; species Perissodus microlepis. Next base: position 5,038,036 of record NC_140481.1, on the reverse strand, counting down.
GGAAGAGAACAGTTAAAAAAACCCTCCAACAAGCTCCTCTGTCCTCATGTTCAGTTAGTCTACAGCTGTGTAGCTCATTTTCAAAGCCCAGCATGCTAAAATACCCAACTTGGTGTAGCTTCGCACCTAAAAGATATGATATCAAACTTTTCATCTCACTCTAGGCAAAACAAAAAAGTGCTTATATATATTATCTTCCTCTCTACCTTAGAGGAGAAGAAGTACCTTTTTGCAGGCAATTTGTTCTGTGTTTTTCCCCCTTAAGGAATGCACTGAGGTTTATACCAGAAACCTTAAAAGCAGAGCAATGGAGGAAAAACAGGTAAGGTACCTGAATTTTAGATAAGTACTTCCTTTTAGAAGGTTTTCCCTGGTGTAGTATTCTTCAGAAAATGTAATATTCACTTGAATGTAATATATATATATATATATATATATATATATATATATATATATATATATTTAAATTCCAACCCAAAAAGTAAAATCTTCCCATCTTACTGTCCGTTGAGTTTTCTCTAAATATATGTCATATACCACAGTTTTTATCCACCTGCTGTCGCTTGACCTTGATGCCCAAAGGCTCGCTGAGTCTTTAGCTGTTATTGCCTTTTAAGTGTTCGTGCTTACAGTACCTGTCCCTTTTTTTTTTTTTTGAGGGAGAGGCGACTTTTGCCTGGATTTTTTTTTCCCTTTCTCCACTGTGCACGCTTTCATCAAACTTACAGAGAGCGGAGACGGAGAGCTGGAGCTCCCTTTGAGGAAAGACTGTTAAATAATGCAGGTGGTTAAGTAAGCTTGTCGGGACGAATTGTAAAAAAGCCCCTGCTTCACTGAGCCACAGCCTGTTAGAGAGAGAAAGGGGGGAGACCGTGTGACTTTCAGCCCTCCAGAGTCCTCTTCACACATGGGTCGAATACAGAACGTGGCAAGGAACGTGTGTGTGATGGGGCAGCCAGACAGGTCCCGGTGTCCTCTCTCCCTGATATCATGTCCACTTGCTTGTGGTTTATAGATCAATTTGACACAAAGCATCCTTTCCTCTTTATGACAAGCCCTCTCAGAGCTCATAAAGTTGCATTTATTGACCTACGCTGTCACTTTGAATCGAGAACAACAGGGTGGGCTTATTAAACAGAATTAGACATCATTGTGTGGCAGTGGAGAGCACAAATGATTGTCTTGGTCCAGAGCTGAAGATGTGACCAGCATTAGATGCTGCTAAGAATTCAAAGAGCAGTCATCTCAAGTGTACTGCGTGGGATTGATTTCATTTGACAGGGCTGCCCCCTGCTGCCCGTGCATTGACTCACACTTTCATTCAAGAGGTCCTTCCTTATAGTATGATTCTGTAGCTGTTCCAAAGGCTTCACTATGGCTGTGTCCAGATTTTAGTATCAATCCAATACCAAGTAAATACAGAGCAAGCATTGCTGATACCAATACTAGTACGGATACTTTTAACCTGTAAAGGCAGCTTATGTAGGGGAGAGCAGTGTGTCAAAATGTGATGAATCATCGTCAGTATGCAAATTCTAAAAAACTTCTGATGACCACTAAATCACTTTGATTTTTACTTTCCACAGTAATTAGTTAATACAACAAAACACACATCTTTTGCTTAAATGGCTATGGATCAAATAGACGTGACAGTCAACACAAAAAGGTTCAGACAGCTCCTCAAATGAGAGCAGATATTCCTTATGTGGTCATGTCTGCATTTGACCACAGAAGCCCCACCCACCTTCTCTTCAAACCTCTTGTTTATGATGAGTAGCCAATGGAAAGACAGTGGGCTTAAAAAGGGGAAAGGACTATCCAAAGGTGTCTAAGCTGAGGAGCTGAACCAGCATGAGAAAAATAAAGAGTCTAACCTGTGAAGTGCAGCAATAACAATATGGAAATGTTCAATATGGAAATCTTTCAAAGTCAAATTCATGTCTTTCTCACGTGTTCTGGTAAAAAATAACTAAATAAATAAAGATATCTATATCAATATTATATATGTTTTCCATTTCTTCTTCTGCATTTTTACAAATGATTCTAACTAGTGTAATCTTAAACAGACCAAAACACGGCTATAAAAATGATATATTCATGATTATATTTTATTTCTATACAACACTGGAATATTTCCAGCAAAATGAAATGGCCACAATAGACTGTGAACATACCTGGGCTTCATTCAGCACTGTTACACTGCTGCACTGAAACAGCAAAGCTTATATCGTGTTGTAAATGAGTCGCTGGGAGATTTCATATAAATACAAGTGCAACAAGATTATAAACATTAAACAACTGTAATTTTTTGCAACCAAAGCAGATTTCACTTAGAGAATAGCTGATTGTCCTGCTGTTATTAAGGCCCGGTGTTACTGTCTGTATATCAGTCAGAATATATACTTACTTCATTCATAAAAAAATAATTATTCAACTATAAATTAGAACTAAACACATACAAAAAAAACACTGATTAGGGAGAAACAAGAAAACAAAAGTAAACAAAGGAGAACAAGTGCTGACAGAAGAACATAAGTTAGTAGTAACGCTGTGCAGTGTAATATGGGAGGAGATGGGGTAACATTAAAGGCTGTTATTGCTTTGGTGCACAGGGGCAGCGGCCTGTGCTGTTTCCACAAAGAAAGAGGAAGAACTGCTCATGTGAAGAGTACAACAAGGTGGAGAGGGCAAACTTCATCTCAGAGCTCACAACACTTCATTCCCTTGCAGATGTACAGTAAACTCATCTTAAATACACACTGATATCTGGTTAATTCATAGGAAGACACCACCACCCCTCCCCCTCTTAGTCGTTGACTCTCTCACAGCAGTGCAGCAGTGGTCAGAAGCCCAAGAAGTCATCCTCAAATGGGCTGACAGTGTTGGGAGTGTTTCCATTGGTGCCATCCCAGTCTGGTTCAATGAGCCAATCTTGGGGGGTCACCCCAATGTCCAGGACCTGGGGGTTAGTACGTGACACTGCCAGTCTGAGGGAAAGAGAAACAACCGTCAATGGTCAACAACAGCTCCCATTTAAAAGAATGCAAGCAAGCAGAAATTCTTCTACTTTGGTGTGAACCAATCCCATGAAAAGACCAAAACCAGTAATGTACAGGTCTGTTTCTTAATACTCAAATAAAGAGCTTTAAAAAAAAACAAAAAAAACAAAACAGCAGCTAAATAATGTCCTAAAACAGCTTTGCGGTGTGATTTTTGGTTACAAAAGACAAAATAATCCTGAACAAATCCACTAAAACATTTGGAAACAGCTCAATTCATCACTGCTTTTGGTCTCTTTAAAATGGGACCAATGAGTTCAGCACAGCCCTGATTGTTGACAGAGTTGCGCTGAATATGGTCTCAACCAAGCAAAAACAAAACCTCTGCCTGGAAACTGGAATTAGATTGAACAGAGCTGGGATTAAAATTGAACTCTGATATTTCCATATTGAGGCAGAAAAAGAAGGAAATTCCCTTCAACCTCCATCAGAATGAAGTCAAATAAAATAGAAGAAACAAGAAGGCATCAGCAGCTCATGTAAACAGTAACGGGCAGTATGATGAGAACTAGCCGTCATTCTGTTTCCTACTCTTATCCTCTCGACCCTCAGGGCTTAATAGCAAGTAGAGCTGCTTCGACTCCCAGCATTCAGTTTTCTGCTGATTTTAATTCACTGCAGCTCAGCCTCTCAGACTCGTTTATGTAACTACACCCTCAGTCTGCTCCGTTATGTCTGAAACATCCCTTTCTCTCTCTCAATGTCTGCAGAGTCTGGGTAGAGGTCAGTGGGATTACTTCACATTCACTTCATTTGAACTGCGGGATAAACGGTGTTGATCCGTAAATGAGTTCAAGTGACCCACTGCTCCACTTTCAGACACGGGAACTGCTCGACAAAAGCCCCGCTGTGTGGAGTGGAGTCGCACCATCCCCACCGCTTCAGCCAAAACACACACTACACATCACAGAGGAGGGTTATCAGACAGACACAGTCATGTTTGTGGTGATGATGAAATGGGTTGAGATAATAACATTTTTCATTTTGACTGAAATTCAATACATCGAATCAAACACAAAACCCATCGACAACAAAGGCATCTGACAGGAAATAAAAGACGGAGGAGGTCATGTTACCCCGAGCGACTCGCGTCTCTGACCTGTAATCTGGGTTTTCGGGTTTGGAGGTGATTGAATGAAATGGACTGATGTCAGGTTAGTAACTGGGACTACCACTCTATGTAAGGCTTGTGATAACAATTTCTCAACTTTACCTGGAAATGAACCATAGCTATCCAGAGCACAGCTGGAGACACAAACACACAGCAGATTGAGGACAGTTTAAAGTTCAGCTATGAAATCATTTCTCACCAACTGTCAAACCTCTGTTCTCTGACGATATAAAAATATAAATGAAGGGATAATCTCAGAGGGTTTGCGGTCTGCAGTACACTGAAATCACCAGTAAGTGGCGACATAGAGCCAAGCAGTACAAGTAGGAACTACAGTACAGAGGTAGAGGCAGATTTTGTGTTTTGGGGATGTTTTATTGGGAACAGGGATCAAAGAAAATCACCTAGGATTAATTTCAGATTATTTTAAGACTTTAGAATCAAATATCTCACCTGGAGAAGGCTTCATCCAAACCATCTTCTATTTCCTGCAAGAAAAGTCCTTAACATTAACTCAGGGAAAAGCATAGTGTGTGTGGTGCTGGCACAAACAAGGGAAATTTAAAGCAAATCTTTCCAAAAGCTGGAGATCCAAACTGAGTCGGGAAAAATCCAGCTCTCAAACTGAGGGTGGTCAACATCGGAATATGAAAGAACGGTCATTTGTAAGTGATTCACAGTCAACACAGACACAAAGCGAGAGGACGGACTCACCCAGGCAGGATTGTTGTTGGACTCGGAGGTCTGTCTGTGGTTATCCAGCTGATCCTCTCCAATGTTTCCATTGGTCTCCACTGCCACATTCACACTCTTCTCCAAGTCCAACAACATATCTGTAGCCACATCTAATAGAAAAGAGATGGAATGACAACTGATTGGTGTTATAATAACAGATCAGAGCAAGACACAGTGCAGCATCCACACCAGGATGAAGTGACAGAGGGGGCAGTTAAAAATGATGATGGGGCAGATCATCGTGCCATGTCTGTTTCTGCATCTCTGTGGCAATATAATGTTAAAGCATGCAAAGGTTTTCCATGTCCTTTTATGTCTATAGTCATGAATAAATTGGTTTCACAGTTAGTTAGATTTTAGTTGAAATTGGTTACAATAAATTGTTTCACAAACTGTGCTGCATTGAGCCGTGTAATATCTGTGAAAGGCTAAATGCCAACGTCACAAACCTCCAGTTTCAAAAGCAAGAATTACATTCTCACAGGAACAGAGAGGCCAGACGTCTATTAAGCCTGTGTGTCTGCGGGAATATAACTCTTTGACCATGGGACTACAGGTGTAAAATAATTATTTTAACCAGTGAGGGCTGACGAATAAAAGCCTGAAGCACCACATACCCTCTACTGTGAAAAACAAAAAAGGCAGATGTGCCATGGAGGTTTATTTCCCAGCTGATCACGTTCTGTGAACAGTACGTAGAACTAAAGCTGAAAACTTTAGGCCACACAACATGGCTTGTGCTCACAAACTGGACCAATCACCTGTATGTGCTGCCTGAAAGTACAAACACGGGGCCAAAGCCCCTCGTAAAGTTTGTTGTGAGCATAGAGGGTGTTTCTTTAACACCCACAATGAAATTCTGTGGGAAATTTAAGAATTTTACACACTGGATAAAATGATGAGCACCACATGTCAGTGAGATTATAAAAAACGACCAGAGGCCTGTGCTACAAAGCAGAATTTTGTCTTATCTAGGAAACTGGGTTATCTGGACATCGCTATGGTAACTTATGCTGCAAACCTACCCTGCTCTCACATTAGAGATCAACAAGTATGAAATCACCTACTAAACAATCAAACTTCAGAAAATAGTGGATCCCTCAGACCTCTGTGTACGAACAGTAGGAGGGTCTAAAGTTTTAATACTGCCTGAGGTCTGTTTCCCACATGAGCATCAGTAATAAATATAAATTACTAGATGAAATTTTATGCTTTCATTTTGCAGCCAAAAAAGATAAAGAAAACAACTTTGCCAAGTACCTTTTTTGGTTTTTGACACCATTTGTGAATGACTACATAACACAAATGACCTCATGTGGCTACAGCTCCTTTATGCTTTGCATCTTGTTTTTTTTTACCTGTCCCTTTCAAACTCCCAAAGCTGTTCGATCTCTCTGAATGAGAACTGCTGCTAGCCTCTCCAGCGGACCCAGACTTTGCTCTCTTCCCTTTCTCTAAAAAACAGATAAGAGGAAACACAACACAAGCAGGTCAGGACCTGTTTACAGCACATATCAACATATTTGGTGAAACAAGGACAAACACAGACAGTCTCCTGATAAAACAACCCCTCCACAGACGGTGCCTATATGCGTGTCATTTCCAGGACTTGAATGGAGAAGTGTGTGATGCCTACCTTCTTTGGACACCTGCCAGAGCTCGAAAGCTACTGTGAAGGCCTGGGCTACTGTTAGCGCCACAGCCTGAGCCTGGAGGACAGGAGAAAAAGACACAAACAGAGGATGACAAACAGAGCACTAACTTAAAGAACTCTGCTTCTCTGACTGCTGTTGACCGTCCAAGAAAACTTTGCATGACCATCAAGATAGAAAATGTAGTTTACAACACTAAATGCTTTATCTCAGGTAACAAAGTTATATTTATAACATGGACAGCTGTAAAAATGGTTATAAAATGTTGCCATTCAACAGCAATGCTTTATATTTATATGACTGAAAGATGTGAGTACAAAAAAGGATAGCTCTTGATCTCTGTCCACAGTCCGTCGTCACTGTCACATAAAAGAAAAAAGGTCACTTTGGGGCTTTAAGTCAAATAATTAATTATTATTTGAATGAATTACAGACTTTCAGCTTAAATTCAAGGGGTTTAACTGCATGACAATCAACTGTCCAATTACTTTTAAGCCTCTGGAAATGGGGGACTGAATAAAAATGGCTGCAACTGCTGAGCCGTTAATGGAAACTTTTATTAAACCCCTGAAAAGGTGACAGTCTGCACTTCAATCACACTTTACTTCAATCATATTTTGATTATTTCTTTTAAAAATCAAACAATGTATAGAGGAAAAACTACAAAAATGTGTCTTTGTTCAGCACATTATTAACCTCATAAGCTCGCTTTCACTTTCATTTCCCTGCTTTAGTTGGTTTTTTAAAGCGGTCCTCGTATACTTCTCTTTATTATTATCTTTTTTAGTTTAAGACCAGCAGTTTTTTTTCCAACTTTATGCCATTGTCATGTCATTTTTTTTAAAAAAGGTATTATTTTGAACTATGAGTCCTGAAGCACTCCTCTCATTGAGTAGAGGACACAGAGAGGTCATCCCAAATCTCTTCAGAACCCCACTGATAGATAGAGGAGCACATATTAAGGAAGCAGAGTATTCTCATGTTATCCTGGGAGAAAAAAAGAGCGGAGTGAGGAAGCAAGTAAGATGAGAGGAAAAGTGCCCTTCTGTTTTCAACACCAAGGAAAAGACAGGAAGACGACAGGAGCTTAACTTCTAGGATTTCCTCTTCGGGATGAAGAGGAAGAGCTATGGTGACAGCAAGACACTTGAGAGAGCCAGTTACAGGACGAATGATGGCTGAATGTGGGTCATTACATCATCAGGAAGGTAATGATCCCCCACAGCCACAGAGGAAGATATGCTAAATATTTGAGTTATTGAGAAACTTTGAATTTAAACTGAAAAGTTAAAAAGTTTGGACACACCTTCTCATTTAATGTCTTTTCTTAATTTTTACTACTTTCTCCATTTTAGATGCAAACTGAAGACATCAAATATATGAAGCCACATATATGGTATCATGTAACAAAGAAAAAAATATATAAATAACTTTAAACATGTCTTTTATTTTAGAGTCCTCGAAGCAGCCACCCTTCGCTTTGTTGACGGTGCAAACCCTTGGCCTTCTCTCAGTGAGCTTCATGATGTAGTCACCTGAAATGGTTTTCACCTCACAGGTGTGCCATGTCAGGGTTCATCTGTGGAATTTCTTGCCTTCTTTATGGGGTTGGGAACCAATCAGCTAAGTAAAGAGAAGTGACAGTCCATCATTACTTTAAGCACTGAAGGTCAGTCAGCCTGGAATATTGCTAAAACTTTCAATGTGTGCAGTCGCAAAAATCATCAACCAAGCACGACAGTGAAACTGGTTCACATGATGACCGCCCAGCCCAGAATAAATTCATCTGAGTCACCAGCCTCAGAAATCACAAGTTAACAGCCACTCAGATTAGGGCCCAGATAAATGCCACATAAAGTTCCAGCAGCAGACACATCTATACATCAACTGCTCAGAGAAGACTGCACGAATCAGGCCTTTGTGTTCAAATAGCTGCTAAGAAACCATGACTAAGGAAAAGCAACAAGCAGAGGAGATTTGTTTGGTCCAAGAAACACAAGGAGTGGACATTAGACCAGTGGAAATCTGTGCTTTTGTCTGATGAGTCCAAATTTGAGATCTTTGGTTCCACCTGCAGTGTCTTTGTGCAACATAGAAAAGGTGAATGGATGGTCTCTACATGCATGGTTCCCACCATGTGAAGCATGGAGGAGGAGGTGTGATGGTGTGGGGGTGCTTTGCTGCTGACAGTGTTGTGAGATTTATTCAAAATTGAAGGCACACTGAAGCAGCATGGCTACCACAGCATCCATGCTATCCCATCCAGTTTGTGCTGAGTTGGACCACCACTTATCTTTCAACAGGACAATGACCCCAAACACACCTCCAGGCTGAGTAAGGTCTATTTAACCAAGAAGGAGAGTGATGGAGTGCTGCACCAGATGGCCTCCACGGTCACCTGACCTAAACCCAGTCGAGATGGTTTGGGATGAGATGGAGCGCAGAGTGATGGCAAAAGGGCCAACAAGTGCTCAGCATCTCTGGGAAATCCTTCAAGACTGTTGGAAAACCATTTCAGATGACTCCCTCATGAAGCTCATGGAGAGAATGCCAAGAGTGTGCAAAGCAGTAATCAAAGCAAAGGGGGTATTTTGAGGAATCTAAAATATTAAACATGTTTTGAGTTATTTCACACTTTGTTTACAAAATAATTCCATATGTGTTCATTCATAGTTTTGATGCCTTCAGTGAGAGTCTACAATGTAAATAGTCATGAAAATAAAGAAAAGCCATTAAATGAGAAGGTGTGTCCAGACCTTTGACTCGTGGTGTACGTGCTCTAAACTCACCACTTTCCTCTTTGAGCAGAGGTAGGCGTTGCACTCCAGGGTTCCATTCAGGGTGTTTTGTGCGATATAAGCAAAGACTTTATCGTGTAGTTTATCCACCGTGCAGTAGGATATCCTGCAGACCAGAGACAACAGGTTAGACAAACAGCGTACAGAGATCCAATGCTTTTTTTTTTGACAGCACAAATATGCTCAAACTTTCCGGAAGCAAGAATGAGATTTACACAGAAAGACTAAAAAACAGTTGAAGACGGATTGACCTGCCGTGTTAGTATGTTTTTTGTCAAAGATTAATACAATGTTGATTTTTTTTAAAAATGCGTAAACACTGGCAACCCCTCAGCCTCCTAGTACACACCCCTGTACTGGACCTTTAGGTCACGGTACTGACACTGGAACTCGTCTGAGACTTTCATATGTGACTTTTTGGTTTCAATGACACCCACCAGGGAGAATCTATTTCAAATTACTTAAGTAATGAAATAAAATTACAAAACCAGTCGTTCTACACATACCTGTATATGGACACGTTTTCCAGGAGTTTATTTGTTGAGCTGTCATGTAGGACAATTCCCTGAGGAGAAACCTTAAGAGTGACCTTCTGAGGTTTCTTCCCACTGGCTTTAGCCTGTCATGGGGAAAATAACGCAGCGGAAACTGATGATTGTTTTATGACCGAAATGCAAAACGTCCGCACACTGCTTACATGGACTACTCAGCTCTTCTACAATGTCTATTTCTGGTGGTACGCTAGAGACAACATTGTACATTATTAATCACCAGACACTTTCAAAAAACCCTGCATTTACTATTTATCAGGATTTAGTGTGAGGATGTATGGAAACAGGCACAGTAAGATACAGAGAGTAGCTTTAAACTAAATTTGATCCAGAGTTTATAAACATGCAGATGGTGGTGAGGACATGATGAAAGTCTTAATGTCAGTATGTTTGTGAAATTTAAGAGAGCTTAACAATTTTAGATGTTCTATTTTAAGAAAAAAATAATGATAATAATTAAAGCGGTAGTCTTAAAAGCCACTGGATTGTTTTTCTTACACTGCTGTTGTTGATTTTGGCAGGAAATCAAAGCAGAGCAGTCAAAAGTGGAGATAATGTAAACTGTGAATGAGCGATCTCTGACCGTGGCAACAATCCTCTTTACAGCAGCTGCTGACAGCTCCTCTCCTTTGGGTTGGTCCACCAGTGTCATGCCAAGATGTCGAAGGTTAAAGGTCATGCCCTCTAAGATGGTCTCCCGCGTGTCTGTCCAGTTCTCTGGGAGCTCTGCGGAGAAGAGCGGGAGCGGCCGATACTCTGATCAACTGTAACGACGTTCTTGTCAAACATCAAGCGTTGCAAACATCAAATATTTATCTGCTTTTTCCCAGGGTTCATGTTCCAAAATAAATAAGGCTCGTGCAACATTCAAAGACTTTGAGAAAAACACAAATCAGAAGAAATGTAAACAGTCTGTGTTGAACTTAGAGTTGGCCCACTTCATGTGCTCCCTCGCTGAAGAGGAAAGGCAAAACAGGGTATCTAGGTCAGAGGTGCTGAGGCGTAAAGTAAATATTTCATCTTCCAAATAGCTTATAGGGCTCGACAATAAAAAACATGAAGAGTTTGGAGCAAGTTGTACATGCACTGTGACACGCTGTGATAAGAGGAAAGTGTGGTAACATCAGCGATCTCTCCAACAGCATGAATCATGTGTCGTTCTCAAAGTGCATTACTGTCTCCATTTTTAAAATTTCTCTGAAAAAGACTGTTTAAAGTGTAACTACTGAAGGAACAGCTTCTACCTCTGTGTGATTTCTTATCAGGTTTTGTGTGGCGCTGGCCGACCCTGAACCTGTAATACTGTTTGCACTTTCATCAGAGAAGAAAAAAAAAAGGGGGGGGGGGGTGAAGGAAGGGGGAAAAAACTCAATCCACCATTATTACCTAGAATTTCACCCTCCTAGCATTTCCCTCCTCTGGGATGTAGTACATACCACACACTCATGCTGGTACATGTTCACACACATACATTTTGAATGCAGACTACACAAACTGGACCAAGAGATCTTAAGATCTTAAAGTCTTAGAAGGAAACTCAATGTGATTTTCCTTATTTTCTGTCACATGTACACTGTTATAAAAACAGGTGTTCATATTAACACAGCCAAAGCACGTGTGAAAGCGTCAGATATCATCATCATCGTTATCATCAGGCCGTTATTTATAGTAACAATATCGGCTACAAAATAATCAAACATAAAGTGTTTAAGTACAGGGACTGCAGAGCGTCATCAGCTGGAGTTTATGTTAACAGTGCCAAGAGATCCAAAGTTGGGAAAGCAGAATCACGCCTGAGACAAAAGGCACTGGTGGGCACCATGGTGATAAGTAGAGTGAACTTGGGTTAACTAGTTCCCACTTCAGACCCACGTCAACAAAGCAAAACTCAAGGAGGAACATCACCGACTCTAGGAAGACATCCTAGCAGGTGTAGAGGAAGAGGAAATTGGCAGAACACTGGGGCTCTGGCAACGAGGAGCATGAACAAGATGGGAGGTATCCTGCAGTACAGGATCACCTGGGGAAACATCATGCATGCAGACTTAAAGTGGGTCCTGTTCCTGGTGCAGGCAGTGCATGAAGTTTGGTGAAAGAGTGAGACACCCTCCTGCACCCTTTGCTCTGGAAGAGGCTCTTTGGAACATCTTCTCAGCAGCTGCCCAAAGGCTCTGGGGGATAGCCATACCAAGGTGCTGAAGGCAGAGGCAGGTAGCCTCAGTCATCAATACCAGCAAACACCATCAAGTCAAGTCGATTTGTGTAAGCAACTAAAGCTGTCAGGGCACACTGTCAAAATATCACTTAATCATCACCTCTGAGGCCTCAAAACAGCTGGAACACAGGCTAGAGGACGTTCCAAGAGCAGACAGAAGACACTGTTTGTTTATTTTACCTTGTGCTTTTGTTTTCTTATTTTTCTTCGTATTCATTGTTCTATAATGTATTTTATTATATTGTTAAGTGAAAGTTTGAAAGGCGCTTTCAAATAAAAATTGGTTATTATTACTTTTCAGCATGCCTACTCTGTAACGTTTCTGACGCGGTTGGTTGTTATAAGAGTGGCCAAGAGGAGGCCTATTCAATCTATGTGTAAAGCAGCTGATCATATGAAGAACGCTCCCAATCTTTTACATCACACAGAGCTGTGTAGAAAGAAAAACTGAGCTTGTACAAACGCTGACCCTATTTAACGTGAGCGTCCATCACTGTCAGAAAACAATAATATACAAAAGCATAATAGGCCACCTGGAAATAGCTGAAAACAAATTTAATTTTCATAACAAATAAGTTCAGCTTCTCTTTTGGTAAACATTTCATGTTTCGCTCATTTTATGAGAGAAGTGGAATCAGGGAGTCTTTGAAACCTATGATGAAATGTAACCAGGTCAAAAAGTCTACAACACACTGATTACTGAGAAAATCCTTTCTCTGTATCCACGACTGCCTCCTGTAAATGTGTTACATTAAGGAATAAATTATAGTGAGTGGAAAATGTAACAAATGTAATGCTAGTAACTGCAGATATTAATGTTTTCTATTTTAGACATCTTGGACATCAAAACATTTAATTTACACAAAGAAGAAATGGATACTTTTAGTGGTTCACTGACACAGGTTTCAGTGCATGTTTTCCACTGACAGTGTTGGAGAGCTAATATTGAGCTTGTAATAAAGAACCTGTTCTGGTTTTCAGTTTGTTTCACCAGCAGCAGAGACTGTATCAGGCACCAATCAGCCCAAGAATGCAGAAGGCTTTGAGGATAAAAGGTCAGCAACCGTTATACGTCAAAGGAAACAGCTGTGTGCACGAGTCAACTGAGAACAAGAAAAACCAGGTGACCTGCTACTAACATCACACCCGTATGTGGCAAATAATCACTTACTGGTTTCTCACTGTAGTATTGGGGGAAGTGTCTTGGTATAATGTGAGAACGATAAGAATAAGAGGAGAAAAAAATTGGAAGACAGAGCCTCAGTTTTCAGCTCTATAGATATCCATTACATCCAACACTGATGGATGAGTAGCCATTTGATTTGTCAGAGTGCAAAATAACTCTTAGTTGTAAACTGTGACAACAATGGTGCTGATCCAGAAAGGTCCAACTGACAGGCAATTTGCATCCTGGCTGATTTGTGTGTCTACAACAAACACTGGATCACTGGGGAAACCACCGACTGTGGTCCTACAACTCTGGATTCCTCCAGTGCCAAATTATCTTTTACTCAGCCTCTGCTGCCTTTTCACTTTCCTCCCTCCTTCACTGATCTACGCCTGCACGCCTCTCAAATTATTATGCACAGAGTCCCAAATTCACCCGAGTTTATGTTTGGGATTCTAATGATGTGGGGAAAACATAAACACATTAGTGAGAGTGTGTCCATCTGGAAGTCTCTGCAGATGCAAAGTCGAGTAAATTAGAGGCAGAATGCATCTGAAATGTTTATCAGTGAAAGACCTGATGTGCCAAGCAAGGTCTTTAAACCTAGACAAACCTGTTAAACCTGTTACATTGGCCAGTTCCTAAACCAGTTACACACATTTGGCTCAAATAGTCACACATTGTTTCTCCCATAATAGGGCAGCTATGGAGAAGCATGTTCATTTGATTTTATTTTGAGAGGATCACATTGTAAAAATCAGAAAGAGACGCTTCCTGTATACAACAGCAGCCGTCTGCTCTTCATACAGCAGCTAAGTGGTCACAAGCAGGATTATGATAACATATATAAATACATATTCGCTTCCCACTGTTATGATAGGTTGTACACATTTCTTGTGTTTTATTGTGAAACTTTTTATGATTTTTACCTATGAAAAGTGCGACATAATTATTTTAATTTAAGTACTTATATTATACAGAGAGTTTCAATCCTGAGGGTGCTGTGGAGTAGAAGTGGTTCTTGTGTATAAACTCACAGTGAAGGCCAACCTTCTGATTGGTGGGCTACGCTCACATTAACAAACAGGGTTGCCTTCATCTGAAGAGTGTATGAAGCAGGCTTAGCCACATAGCAAGGCTTTCTTTGCATTAGCTTTGCTCAACAAAACCTAAACCCTCTATGAGAGGTAACAGGCATCACAGCGGTGGCTATCAACCTTCTCTGTGGTTCGTTAAACTTTTTTTGACAAAATGGACCAATCAGGTTCTGTCCACTTCAGTCAAGTGGAACATGAATAAAAAAATAAAAAAAAAATTAAAAGTCAACTACTGCCTGTAAAGCTGTCATATGTTAAACCTGACTTTAAACAAGATTCTGAAAAACTGCATTCAGGTGAGATAATGTCCCAAGAAGATGTCACTTCAAACAGAAGTGTTAGACTGGCTCAACATCCATTGTTGCTTATGTCTCAAACACAGTTCTGCAGTGGTCAGGTTGGCAGACTGTCATCACGAAAATTCATACACAGGAAAATATGCAATACCATTTTGAAATAAATGGGGAAAACTGTGATAAATTGATGAGACATATTTTCTAATTAAAATTTTACATTAAAAAAGTAGTATAATACAAAAAACATCATCAAAGAGAGCATTTTTAAATTGTCTAACTATTGCAAAATAATACAGTATCATTACTTTTAGGTAAATGTGTATGACAAATATTTTAAGATTGTCAGGTAGCTTAAAACAACAACAACAACAACAAAACAACAACATTACTTTCAGGCTGTAGTGTTGTGCTTCTGCTGACGTTCCCATATGTTCGTTGCAGGTTAAATAGAATTGGTACAGTAGGTTGCTACTGTTTTCCATCTAGTTGATGACAGACTTTTTTCAGCTTCATTTTGAGACTTTAAGAGAAACATAACTCTTTTTAGAGACCATTAAATTGTTTTATCCTGTTAAAATAACACAGTCTAGTAACATTAGTCACAGGGAGGACTGATGACGCTGGCTGTGCAGCTCTAGCATTAATGTTACTGTTTTATTACTAGCCATAGCCGCTAGCCACTACCTTAATGATAACAACATAACAGTTAAACAGCTAACGGGTAAAGTTTAGCCATTAAATATAGATATAGTAGAATAAAATATAATAAAATTTAAATAATTACATAAATGTGGTGCAGAACCTGCCATAGCAGTTTGGGATTTCATGGAAGACAGACAGTAACATTGTAAAGGAAAAAGGAGCCATGGATTTTTAAATGCAAGCATCACCGCTAAAAGAAATGCAGCACAACTGATCAGCGCTGTTGCATTCACATCAAATGCCACATGCTGAATCTCCAACTTCAGCCTCATGGCGTTCCGGATGATTTTAATACAAGTCATATTTATTCAACAAAAAGTCCATTACAGCCAGTTTAGAGCAACCACAGAAATACAGCTGCAGAGAAAACCAGTCAGAGCTAAAGAGTGGCACCTGTTGGAGAGGATCCTGGAAAAAGGGCTCTTCAACACAAACAAATAAACTTTGGGGGTCCCCTTAACACTGTTGGCATAGGCCGTCTAAGCCAGGGCAAAAGAACAGAGAAGATGAAGTCTTAGCTAGATAAGCTGACTGTATTTCTCTTAACACAAACTTATGGTGAGAAAACAGAATATGCAAAGAGGCATACAAGTGACGTGACATAGGTGGATCACAACTTTTCTATACAGGGTTCATCTAAATGAATCATCCGATTACAAAAAGCTTTTTTTTTTAAAGTAATGGACACAGAAACCTAAAATTTTAAAATACATGGCTGAATATAAAGTTTTACATACGACACTTACAATGTTCGGCAAGCACTTAAGGTGCGCCCCCCAGATGCATGGCACATGTCCAGATGATAGTCAAGCTGTCTGGAGTCACTGCAGCCACTGCTGTTGTTACTCTACCTACTGGCATCCATGGGAAACTCACGAATCCGCTCTTTCTAACAGCATGCCTTTCAATCGGCACTCTGAAATCTGATCATTCTTTTTGATACACCCTGTACTAAAGGCAAGCGAGTACCAATGACAGAGAAGGTTACTGGTGATTGACATATGACAGGTTAACAAATATAATAGAGTACCTAAAAAACAAAAATCAACAGCGAGAACGCAATGCATGCTGAGTTAATCGATTCCTCTATTGACACCCTTTTAGCCTATAGAATAATAATTAAAAAAACAAAAACAAAAACAAAAAAACATCACGGCAGCAGCCGAACTACCAGTATCCTAAAACCAACTGGTGAAGTCACAGTAACTATGACCATCTTTTTATGTACAGTTTGTAATACAGTCTCATTAATGGAAATGATGCCTGGGTCCTCAGGTGCTTGAGCCCTGTACTGCATTCACCTGACCCAAAGTAATCCCTACCCCGAGTACATGGAAATGTAGGACGATTCTGACGAAGGCAACGTCAGACCTAAAAATCCAGCATGAATGATATGGGTCAGTGCTGGTGAAGAATGCGTGCCCTGCAGCCAGGTAATCTATGACCACACTTCAATACTCTACTTCTACGACAAGTGGGTCAGTAGCCACATTTACAGGAAGCCGTTAATTCCACGAACAATCAGAATAGCCCACTTCCAGTCGGAACGGCTGCCACAGACATACAAACAACTCAGGCAGAAGAAACTCGCACTGTGGAAAGTGTCTGCCAGATGTAATACAGCCAGATATCACCTCTCCACTGACAGCTGGGAAGATGTAAGATTAACATCTCAGCCTCATCCATTAATGCGGTAATGTGCAGGCATAATATGGAAGTGTCCATCTCAAATTTCTGCAGCGTTGCCTTTTCCCTGGTGAGCAACTAAGGTTACACACAACAATGCAGTGTGTTTATGTTATCCACCCTGTCACTCTCTAATGTCTCTGCAGATGTGACAGTAGCCTTTCTGGAATTTAAAAAGAAAAAAGGAAAACAAAAGAGCAGCAGTATGACTTGAAGCCAACAGGGGCAGTGCACAGACTCGCCCCGCAGCATTCCTGGCTTGTCCTCTTGGTTACAGGCTGTGGACTTTTCATGCTTTGGAAGCCACACGGTCATTCCCCCCACCCCACAACTTCACAGGCAGGATCAAGTGAGATTTAGCTTACAAAGTGGCCCTTGAGTCCTACAATGGGTGCCAATGCCTTCTTAAAGGACCTTTATGTTAATGCTGCTGCTTGTGACTGCTCCTGCCCTGGCAAAGTGCTCTTCAGCAACATACAATGGGGGAAATATAAATATAATAAGATCTCGTGCTGACGATGACCTCTGAACTTCCTCTGGCAGGGTTGGCGGAAAGAGGGAGGTGGGATTATCAAGAAATCCAAAAATACCTTTTTAGTTAGCGAAACACAAAGCAAAAGAAGTAGTTGGTGTAATTCCCACCTGAGTAAAAGACCGTGAGAAACACACAAAAGTCAGTCTTGAAACACGTGAATAATCCACGAGAAATGGCACAAATTAGAAATAAAACTTCTAATTAGTTTTGTTGTTGTGGTTCATTTTAAAATAACTTGAATTCCCGGAAAATTCCTGCACCATGATAAACCGCATTGCAAACAGTTACTCAGCCTCCGCAGGAAGAAACCGCTGTATGTTTCCCCAGAACAGAAACACTAAGCGGGAGAAACTATTTACCTTTACCCTCCTTTGACAAACTAAAAGAGACGTAACTGCTCAAGCTAAAGAAAAAAAAGAGATGTCAAACTCCTTCTTTACCACCCGCTGTGACAGCCGACAGCACAATACGTCGTTTGTGAAACAAAAACCAAAGTTTGGTCAAGTTAGCCTATAAATGTCTTAATTAATCACTATTTGTCACAGAAAAAAAGGTAAATTGGGTACAGGCAAAGTAAACTCCGGCTAGGCGGAATTTTAAATTTGTTGCTAACGGTAAAAAGAAGAAGAAGGTATTACCTTTTATTTTTATGTTTTTTTTAATTTTCCTTTAGCTAATTTAACGAGTATTTCTTACTTCTGTGTTTGCTGGCAGTCCACGACTGTTTCGCCATACTTGGGCTCCGGATAATAGCTCTTCCAGCAGACTTGAGGGCATCCATGTCGGTGTGTTAAAGTGCAGACAGTCGGTGAAGTTCCACGAAGTGTTCCAGGAGAAATGTTGACCGGACTGCTGATGGGGAGAGAGGATGGACCTGTGGTGCCTTCCAGTGCAGTCAGAAATCCCGGTGTTGTGCCAAAAAGTCATCGCCTGCCAAAAACTTTCCGTGTGTTTCTTATGTGTAATATTTTTCCTACAAAGGGGTTATATATAAAATTAAAATTACCTGTTTTTCAAGTATCTTCATAACTCTGTGTTATTGTACTTACATTATAACCAATCCGGTCCTTTTTGTGCACTTAAAATATGTTTACACAACTATTGTTATATTTGTTGCAATTTCTGCTGTCCTCTTAGGCCAAAAAATATTTTTAATGTCAACGAGGTTTTTTTTTAACTGGATAAGTCCGGCTTCTACCTTGTTACAGGAATGTTGATTGTGGCTCAAGATGACTTGATATCATTCACGAGGGATACATTTCACACGTTTCACATATTATAGACACAAAAACTTATATATAGCAATTTAAATACGAGCAATCATTTTTTGCACAACACTGACTTTACTAGCCGAACAGAGGAGTGGTGCTGCATTTGAGTTACATAGGACATTACGTGGTATCTGAAAGGATGCTAAATAAATTAATTAAAAAAGAAGAGACGATTCATATGGAAGAGCCACATAAATATGACCAAAAAAAAAAAGAAGCTCCCAATCAACAAAGTTACTCTTGAGTAACTCACTCGCTATATAAAAGATAGAAGCAGTGATCAGAACCTCAACTATAGCTTTCAGGACACAATTTTAAAGAATGCTCTTACAGTATAAACCCAGAATTGGCAGACTGCCCGTTTAACAACTTGGTTAGCAAAATGCATTTATAAACTGTACAGGCACAAAAGACAGGCATGTCTGCTAATCAGTGCTAAATAACAGACAAGTAAATCTCTAGAATTTCATTCACTAAAACTGAAGCAATTACAGATTTCATTCTTGACATATCTTAAGATGATGATAAGATGATAAGAAGAAGTAGTTTGTGTTTTTTTTTCTTTCCTATTTCTGTTTTCGTTGTTCCTATTTCCGCTGTGTTTTGTGTGCTTTTTCAGCGTTTTTCTTATTGCTGGTGTTTTCTTAAATTGCAGTCCGTTTGGCCTCTCAGGGCCACCGTAAGAAGTGTAACCTTAACATCGTCTGTTTTCTCTGCAGGATAAAGAAATGTTGCTCTAGTAATGAAATCTCTCAGCACAACTCTTAAAAATATATATGCCCTTATAAATTGATTGTAAGTGTATACATTGTATTGTGTGCAATGGATACAGAGTGTATATCCTTTGTATCCATTATTATTTCCATTTATTAAAAAAACAAAACCCAAAACAAATCTATGTAGTAGATGGTGGAGAAAAGGAACATTTCCATCATTAATTAAAAAAAAAAATTACCTAATTACTTTGGAGTACCATGAATAACCTTCGCATTTTCCAAAGCTGTGCAGCAGGGCTGAATTGGAGTCTTTGCCTAATTCTGGGCCTTATGTTTGACCCCCTCTGATCTACCTTATGAGTGAATGAAGCTTATATCAGGTTACGTGGGAGGGGGGGGGGACAAAAAAAAAACAGAGTAGGCATTTACAAATAGCACCTGAAAGCACCATTGAATTATAGGGCATGTGTTTTTTGTCTAAGTTTAGACGATAACAACATGAACAAAACAAATAAACCCAGATTAAAGGTTTGGGAGGTGTCAGCAAGCTCAAGCTACTGCTTTAAATGAGTGTGAATAGAAAACAGCACGTACAAATTACAAGTCTCACAAGTTTCGATATTTTCCTTGAGAATATTGACTGGTACGTTTTTTTGTTTACTCTGCAAATTCTGCAGATCACACTGTCCCCATGTTGTGATAAGTTTTATGTAAAAGGCCTGTGAAAGTCCACACACAGAACATGACGCGTACACAGACTCAACAGCTTTGCGTTGCCACCAGCAAGACTTTCTTTAATAGTGATGACCAAAGTGAAAAGTGTGACACAGCCACCATCACTTTGAGTAAAGAAAACAAAAACATGGTGGAACAATAAAAAGATAAAACAAAGCACTTTTTTAAACCTTCTCTTCCTTCTACACAAACTTGTAAAAGCAACTTGAGAACTGAATTCACAACGCCAGAGCGATCCACAAACAATACTTTTTTTTTTTTTTTACTTTTTTTTTTTCCCCAGGTAGGCAACATGACATCACAACATGGTCAAATGGTTCAGGGGTAACCTTTTCCCAACACGACACATTCACACAATCCTTCCTGGTTAGAAAACACTGGAAACCAACTGATCGTGATGGGAAATATCAAAAAAGTGTCACTCAATTTAAAAAAGAAGGAAAAAAAAGGCTGTCACAAATAAATAAATGTGTGAATAACACAAGCAGTTCGACTGACCATCTGCTTCTGCTGCTTCATCATGATCGGCCCGGAACCTTTTGTAAACACAACACTATCCGAATATGTTCTACTAACAAAAAACAAAACAAAACCGAAAAACAAAACAAAACCATAACAGCACTCTTTTTTTTCCTGCAAACATTATGCTAGCTACATCAATCGAAGTATGGATGGAAACAGAACGGCAACACTTGGCACTTAAGAACCCAAACGAAAGAAAGAAAACATTCCTCAATAAGTCAATGTACATCGCTGTAAACAACAAAATGCCAGCAAGAGGGCAAGACAATCAGTTTGGTTTGGTGTTTGGCATACCAAGACTGTGTCACCGTGAAACGATACGTACCATGTACCAGACTTAGGCTTTCCCTTTAAATTCGCAGCTGGTCAATTAGCTGCGATATGACACGTAATCGATTTAGCTTTTGAATACTGATGAACGCGTGTGAGTGGATGAACAGGATAAAGAGAGAGAAAACAGGTTTGAAGCTTTTAGATCCCAGGATTGCAAAGTATGTATTTTCTGCATTTTTTTGAAAAAGAGAAACTGCAAGGCACTGTGAGATCCCCAAATAAAGGTAACGGGAGGGGCGGGGTGGTTACCTCGACATCATTAAATCCAGCGAATGATATGGCCTTAACCGGTTCTAATTTGGTCCAGAAGGGAGAAGAAGGAGAAGAGAGGTGTCTGCAGCAAACAACTGAATGTTGATGGAACATTTCTTTTTTTCGGCAGTGCCACGTCCAATCAAGGAGTAGTAGTCTACATCTGCTTCATCCACTTACTGATAATCCTGGAGAAACCGCTATTCCAGCATCGAGAGACTAAAAGTGTATCCGAGAAACACAGCAAATGATCATCTGTTCATTATCACTAAATCAGAAGAAATGTACATCGGTGTGACTGAACTGAAATATTACAAAAAACCCGAAACAAACAATCACTGATTTAAGTTAATGCTGATATCAAAACATGAACAGTATTACATTCATGTATCTCTCACAGGGCTTTACTTTACAGGTGAGCTTCGAATTCACATCTGCACTGAAAGCATGCCTTCTGTCATCTACAAACCATCATGGAAAGAAAAAAAAGAAGCTAATTCTTCTTAAACTAAAAGCCTGGCTGTCAGTTTAATCCAGACGACAAAGAGAGAGAGAAAGAAATATATGCCTGTGAGGGAGGTTCACGCTTTACACTAAAAGAAGACTGACACGAAGCGATGCATGATGGCTCTTCAGTACATTTGGCCAAACAATGTTTGTTCCTTTCTCCAACCTTCAAACAGATCGCGCTGTCTGATGGCTAAATCCAAAAAAAACCCAAAAAAACAAAAAACACACCCTCAAAACTAAAAACAACCCAAATAGAACAAACAAGCAAAATTCAACCCCCCCTAAAATAAATAGGACAAAAAACCCAAATAAAAAACACCCAGAGCGAATACCCAGATGTATGGAGGGGCTGTGTGTGTCTGTGTGCGTGTTGAAAGTGCAAAAACTTTCCGGGGCTTTGTAAGCTTGAAAATAATGTAAAATAACCCGAAACCAGAACTGAGATCAAAATAAAGGAAAAGTCCTGTCTGACAAACGTGGATGTCAGAGTCACTTTTTAAGGGGCTGGTAAACTGAGGCGTTGGGGTCCAGGGAGGAGGGACTATTGTCCATGAACTTGGAGGAGTAGTGCGGGGTCACGGGGCTCAGGTTGCTGCCATCTGACGAGTAGGACAGGCTGGGCATCACTGCCATCACCTCTGCTATCTTCTGCTTCAGCTCTGCAATCTCCTGCTCCCTCTGGTGGATCTGACCTGGATGGGATGAGATGAGTGGGAAAAACACAACGTTCATTTCACAGTATTACAAACAGCAGAGGGGCGGACAGACCGAACATCAAACAGCCTTAGGTGTGCTCTCATAGCAAAGCCTCATTTCTGACTTCCTTCTGGGTTAATACAGCCCGAAATATTAAAGGGACGGGATCAACTTTATAAACGTGACCAAAAGAAAAAAAACAAAACTACAATAAAATAAAAGAACAAATCATGAGTTTAGATGAATTTCTCTCATCTTCCTGTTCTCATCTACCTAATAATGAGTGATAAACTCATTAGGTAGGCAGTGATGTTTCACAAGACCAGTTTCCCAGTTATATTAAAGCCACCTTCTTTTTAATTCAGTTTTACTTATATTCCAAGAAAAGCACAACAGTCGCCTCAAGGTGCTTTATATTGTAAGGTAAATATCCTACAATAATACAGACAAAACTTCAACAATCAAATGACCCCCCTATGAGTGAGCATTTGGTGACAGTGGGAAGGAAGAACTACATTTTACCAGGAAGAACCCTGGGGGGTGAGGGGGGGGAAGTCAAAACAAAGACACACTGTACAATTTTTTTGTGTGTTGGTTTTGGTTTTAAACATGAGGGGCAACAAAAATATTAACAGCCCATGGCTTTCATGCAGTTTGCAACATGATTTCAGGGTAATTTTTCAGTGGCTTCCTAACTTATCTACTGTTTTTCAGTAACATTGCTGAAGACCTGCTTTTAGCCTGTAGTAATGTCATTCAAATCTGGAAACCACAGCCACCATAAGGAGAGTAGCTAGTCCCACACTATGCAACCAAGGGCCGTAATAGCTAGCTAAAAATGCCATAATTCACCAAGTCAAAGAATATAAAAGCTAGTAGGAAGAAGAAGATATGGTGTCAAGCACAGGTGGAATTAATAACATATTTTAAAGGTGATTAGTTTCACCTGGGCTTTGCCTTCTTTCATTAAAATCTAACTGCAGTTTACTGAGATTAAGTCAGCACTTGACAACCACACTCTCACGTGAGGTGTAATGAATTACAGCACTGTGTTCAATAAAAACACCATCAACATAATCAATTACTGTTTAAAAAAAGTATTTACACACTTGACCCTCATAGTTTAAAATAATTATCATTCATCTTAGTCATTTTAAACCAGTCTTGGTATGGCATGTTTTAGCTCTCTTCCCACTCTCTATGAGACGTCTTCAGATTAGTTGCGCTTGAAAACAGGAAGTTTTAATAACAGGTGGGTGGGGCCTGTGTCTGAGATGGACCCATCCAAACACACAAATATAGACAGACACATTCACAGCTATGGCAAATGTAGTGTCACCAATTAAACCAGCATTTTGAATTTGGGAGAATATGCAAACTCGACACAGAAAGGCCCAGCTAACCAGTCGATTCACCTTCTTAGTCTGCTTCTCTTCCTGTTAAAAGGGAGTTTTTCCTTCCTTCTGTCTCTAAGTGTTTGCTGATAAGGGGGTTGTCCAATTGTTGGGAATTTCATCATTATTATTTTAGAGTATTTACCTTAAAACATAAAGTGCCTTGAGGCAAAATGTAAAATGTAATTGAAATTCGTTGCTTTGCTGCTTCTGTGTTTACACAAATGAAACAAAGCGAAGACATGATCCTCACTGCAATCACTGAAATAAGATGTGTGAAAGTAATTACTAGATAAAACTAGGAAAAAAGCCACGCTGTGATGCTGAAAGCAAGACCTCAAATGCTTCCTTACACTCGTGTAGCTGGGGATTTATGGTGTTGCTGTAGCGGCTGTCGTTTATCAATTTTGCTCCCAGAGACAGACGGAGGTTTGTCGAGCCATTAGGTTACAAAAGATTATGGAACAAGTTTCGAATTGCTGCGCCCCTAGCACTGCAGTTTCAGCAGCAGAAAGAGCATCTCAACTGCTGAAAAGACACGTCTCATAAAAATATTTCCTCATTTCTAATATCCTCTTCAAGAGCCCTTTAGTCATTGTGTTAGAATTTCATCCTCTCTATTACAGATGACACAGTTCTTGTGAGCAGGCAAGTGCTTCATTCAAAGGGAGAACTAGAAATTCAGGCGCAAATGACTGGATTCCTACAGCAGCAGTTTACCTTGTGCTATCTCCAGCTGCCTCTTGGCATCCCCCAGTGCAGAGAAGAGGTCCAGTTTGATCCTGGTCTCAGCGCTGAGGCTGTTCTCCAGGTGTTGGGTCTTCTCCTGCATGGCGGACAGCGCTGACATCAACACCTCAGTGTCCTTCTCGTTCTCTTTATACTTGCGCAGCTCCTTTGTGAGGCAGGAGTGAGAGAAACAGAAAAGGAAAGTGAGACAACATTATTATGCTATAAAATAACAGTTACTTACACTAAGCATTTAGAACAGGGGAAAAATATGCTGGAGTCTTGCAGGACCCGTTAACTGCATTTATATTCGGAGCAATTAAATAATGTACTTTCCAATCAATTTAAACCTGGTATGCAAACACTGACAAGAACAAAGCGCAGTTATAATAAAGGAAAGGCTCTGCTTCTCAGGCTCACCTGACATTTGCCCTCCAGGTCTCTAATCTGCTCCTCTGCGAGTTTCATATCCATGCTGAGCTTCTTACACTCTGTCTCCAGCTCTCTGATACGACCGCGGAGCGAATCGGTCGACTCCACTCTGTTGGGCAGAGGAGGAAAAAAAAAGCTTTTTAGGAGCTGAAAATCCCCCAAAACAAAACAGCTAAGAGTCAAAAGACAAAAATAGTGAGGGCTTGTACCTGGTTGCAGCTGCAAGAGCTACAGCTCTGGCGGCAGTGGCCTCTTCCATCTTCTTCCTCTTCCTTTCCTCAGCCAGCTGTTTCTCAACCAGAGCCCGAGCCTCTTGCTCAGCCTTTAGTCTCTTTTCCAGCTGGGAGATGGTCTGCTTATCCTTCTGCTTGGCCTGGACAGCACTGTGGAGCCTGAAGGACACAGGAAAAAATAGTCAACAATGAAATCATTGAGAATATTTGGTGTATTTATTTAGATGTCATAGGCCCAGGCTCCTGAAGGCTTCCTTTGATCCACGTTTCCTCTTCATTAACCTCTTTTCACTCTCTATGTATTTTTAAACCACGCTACATTTAATCATTCATTATTATTAATCTCTGGTCATCAGATTGCTGGAATTTTCTCTGTATTACTTTGGTGTCTTTACCTTACAATATAAGACCCTTAAGGCGACTGTTGTTGTGACTTTGTGCTATATAAATTAGTGCTGTCAGCGTTAATATTGTTAAAATGACGTTAACACCATAACCGCATTAACGCGGCAAATCTCCGGCTAAGTCCACACTAATGCGTTTTCGCATCGTTTTCTCTCCGTTTTGGCCTCCCGTCCACACTGAGATGCTGTTTTTGCTGATGGAAAATGCAGCGCTTCGAAAACGCTCTCGAAAACGCATACATTTGAAAACAGTGCTTTCGCATGGCAGTGTGGACAGCGAAAAGGATACTTTCTAAAACGATGACACATTTTAGTCATGTGATGCAGTCATGTGACCAATTAAACAAAGATAGCGGAGGGCATTACACAGCAATTGTTTTGTTTGCTCTCAATTTTGACAGCGCATTAAAGATTAATATCAGTCTGTACATGCTCCAGATAGCTTTTCTTCAAATTCTTTAATTCTCACTCGCTTTTGCAACTTTGTACTTTTGTGTTACTCGCAGCAACAACTCCACCTCATTATTAGTCCATTTAAAAAACTTGGCGCTTTTCATCGACATTTTGCGGTGACGTTTCAACGAGCCGGAAAGTAAATAAACGACAGACAGAAATGAGGCAGGTCGAAGCGTCTTGCGTTTCACACATGCGCAGAACTGGAACATAAGCGTTTTCGCCCGTTTCAATGTGGACATACAACTCCGTGAAACGACTGAAAATGCTCGTGTGGACGCAGAGCGTTTTCAGACGAAAACGCCGTTTTCAAATCTATCCGGGCTAGTGTGGACATAGCCTCCGTTAGCGAGTTAACGCAGATCACCTGTGCGTGGGGCTGCACGCCGTCAACACGTTAGCTCGTTAACGCATTAGCGCCGTGCAGCCCCACGCACGGGGCAATCCGTTCTGAAAAGTATTATATAGTAATGTTAAAAAATGAAAGCACACCTTCTTTAGAATTATAAAGTTGTACATATTACCACATTAAAAAAAATCACCTGGTCCTTGGCAGGTCTTAAATTTGAGGTAAATACAATCTCAGATGAACGACACACGAAGCCAAAATGCAAAAAGCACTTGTGAAAATACACTCCATGACTCTGTGGCTTGCACAACCACCTCCAGCACCAATAACTTAAAGTACTCAGTTTCTGTTGGTTTAAAAGGAGTGTGGCGTTAAACAGGGAGAAGCTCAAACAGCTTGTTTTAACAGTGGATGAACTAAAGAGCTGCACCAATGCCCAGTAGAACATAAACGGGGATTATTTTAAACTGTGACTCATGCAAATTTCTCTACAGTTCCTATGAATAAAAATATAGAACTGGAAACGAGCTGAACAGATGAACCAAACTTGAACATTAGTGCAAAATGATGCATGTTCACTGCTCTGATCTTGGGCCATGAAGTTTAAAATAAATGTGCACTGAGGTTCTAAAGACAAATCTACACTCCTACAGTCGCATTATGGGAACAAATGGCACTAATCTGCCTCTCTTCAGTGGAACACGACTTTAGAAACTTGAATCTGAAAAACTGTGAAGAAAAAAAAACAGACAAAAACAAAAAAAATGCAAATCACACATAGTGTTAGCAGGCAGGCTACAAAAATCCAGCCGCAGTCCAGGCAGATCAGCTCAACTCCAGTGAAAACACTACAAGGCTACTTTTGTGTTTACATTTATCTGACGCTGTGTCACTATGCTATATATAATGTGCTATACTACTAATGAATTTTAATGCTGCTACTGGCACCTTGTGGCAATAGATTCACACTTAAGATTAGATCAGATTAGTGCATCATCAATGACAGTAACTCCTTGGAATAGAAGGATGGAAATTCCCCTTACTTTTGCTTGCACTAATAAATAAATGCAACAGCGTGCAAGCTGTGATCAAGAATAAAATGTGTTTTACTATATCATTGTAAATATCATTAGGACAGATTTCCTTAATATACAATTATCCTTGAGGTTATATCGCTAACCCAAACTGCCTTCCCCAAAATATCTTATCTGCAAACCACTTTACAACCCACCTCCACCCCAGCTTCTCCTTTCATGTTATATCTTTCATTATGGGTGTCAAACATAAGATCTAGGGGCCAAAATTGGGCCTGGCAAAGACTCCCAACCGGCCCACTAGACATGTTTCCAAAATATTAAGGAGGGCATAAATTTTGAACTTCAAACTGTATTTTACATTTTACAGCTTTTCCTAAAGATAAAGACCTCCTCCACAGCCATTTGTATTTACATCAAAGTAACAAATAAACAATGATAACAACAATAATAACAATAACAATAGACGTCCTGTTTTTTTTAATCAATATAGAAATTTCTGTTTGTTTGGGTTTTTTTTTTTTAACAACGGGTTCGAAGCAATAAAAATAAGAAGAAAAAAATAAAACAACTTTCTGTTTCATAATAAGCTACCAGAACAATTTCTGTATTTCTTATCATTTATGTGTAAGAAATAAAAAAAGTTGTGGCAGAATATTTCTTTCACTTGCATTTCTTTTTCTAATACCAAGCTATTGCAGGGATTAGGTGTACTGTTAAATATCTTTATGTTGATAGAGAGGAGTGTTTCACTGGTCTGCCCCGCTCAAATCGGGCTGTTGCTCACAGTTTAAAATGAGTTTGACATTCTTAGATAATCAATATTATATCTGTTGTCTTTCCTGCTTTGTTCTGTGCTAGCAGCTTGCTGCTGCCTCTTCTGGCTTTCCACATATGCATATGGAAGATTGGGGAGGTCCGAAAACAGAGTAATACAGTCAAATATGAATCACTTCAGTTGGAAATACTGATCTTTTCTTTTGACTGTAGTGGTCCTGACTATTAAGTGTACATGCACTCACTTGTTCTGTAGCAGCTCATTGTCCTGGCGCAGCTGGCTCAGTTCGGAGCGCAGGCTACGATCCTGGCTGCTCAGAGAGGAAAGCTGACTCCGCAGCTCCGACTCCAGCTGCCTGTTGGCCTGAAGATCTGCCTTCAGACGCTTCACATCCTGCTCCAGTCTTTGGGAAGGGACACGGCAATTTTAGCAAACACATTTCCTAAAAGAATCAGTTTCAGTGTAGAGTTGTTCTAATATAGTACATAATGCTAGTGTTGTTTTAGCAGCTTCAGTGTTGAAATATGACTAAGCTGGCTATCCAGCAGAGGTAGACAAAAGGAAACGTGGCAAGTAGTGAGTGTCCCTCAAAGTATCCAAGTAAAAAATGGATGTCGGAAAATGATAACGGGGGTGTCTTACCGCACTAGAGCATCTGGCTTTCCCAGCTGGTTATTGGGGATGCAGTTCTCCACCGGATCCTTCTGCCCCTTCCCTGCTCCCTTCTGCTTCTTCTCATTCTTATTAGCTGAGGAACCTGGCGGCACGCTGCCGTTGGCAGAACTGTGATTCCGAGGTGACGAGTTGCTGCCTCCGCCTCCTCCGCTGGCATTTTTGTAGTTCTTCCCCATCCCCCCAATTTCCTCTTTAGAAGAAGTGTGCGTGTTGGTGTCGGCGTGCGTGTTGTCGCCTGCCAGGTCGTTGTTCAGTCTTTTTGCCCCAACGTAGTTCTCAATATATTCCGTCTCCTGTAGTTTGGAGTCCAGTGCGTGTATAATACTGTTGTTATTGATTCCAACTGTGTTCTGTTTTTTGCCCTCTTTTGCAGAAGTGTCCTTCCCTTTTTCCCGGTACTCCAGCTCAGGTAACGGTACTGAAGTGCTTTTCTTTCCAGGAGGTGCTCCGTTTTGGGACACCACTGTGGGCTCTACCTCTGAGATCCCTTTAGCTAAGGCAGCTGGATGAAAGCAATTGAATACAGCATTAGAACACATAGAAAAACACAGTAGATGAATTAAAGCAAATACTAATGCAAACTGGATTCATATTTGGTCATAAACAGAGAATGAGTGATGACCTTGGCAATCCCTGATATATACATATATGTGTGTATAAAAAACAGCCTTGCGGCAGCAGCCGAGTTTCCTGTTTTGTATTAACAGAAAAAAGTGATTTCAGACCTAACCTGTTTAGGGGGGGGACCAAATCTGGTGCATTTCCTGTTTTGTTCAGTTTGTCTCAGCAGGTGTACGCGCTATCAAACGAACTCTAAAAATCTGGGCCGAGCCGCAGAAAAAAAAGCTGGGTCTAGTTCTGCATCTCGGTTTGTATGTGGTTTGAAAGCAAAGCAGAGCATCCAAAGCGTAACGGATCATTTCAAAACATAAACTACCAACTTGTGAATTTCTAAGAAAGCGATGACTAGTAGCCACATCAGCATTTTCTGATGAAAACTGAAAGGTTAAGTTAAACAGGTGTGCACTGAGTCATCTAGTTTACATAACACCATGAGTGAAATGATGCTGTACGTCCCATCCCATGACGAGTTGAGGTCTGCTTGTATCACCTAGTCTAGGAATGTGATCAACCAGCTTCAACTATCACATCCGAATGCCAAATCCTTACCCTGACCGTGACCCAACTCTGATGTTAAAGCTTGACCAACAGGCCTTTAGAAGGAGTGTGAAACATATCTAGGGTTAGCCAAACAGTACTCTCTTCTTATAACTCTTTCATCCCCTTTAACATCAATAACTGCAACTGTTACTGCATTTGTTTATTTCCCACTTCAAGCCCAAAAGGTAACATATCCACAAGCAGGATACCAGCCTTGTTCATATACAGCGATGGCTGATTTGTAGCAGTGTTAAAGTCAGAACATTTGCTTGTTTCTTTATTCTCTTTTTAAAAATTCTTTATTTTTTTTTTTTCCAAGCTGTTTTTATACAAATTCTTAACACGAACAGTCAGCTTATAACGCCAGAGGTGTCAAACATGTGGTCTGGGGGCCAGAATCAGCCAGAACAAACGTCCCTCCCCGTCATTGGCATTTAAACTACACCAAAGTAATTAAGTAAAACATAAACAATTAAATGATTAAAAAAACGTTGCTGTTTTTCCACTATCCACTTTTTGATCACAGTTTCACTGGTCTGATCCAGCCTGCTTAAGATCAAAGTGAGCTGTTTGTGGCCCATGATGTAAAATGACAGTGACTTCACTCTTTCAGCTTACATTGCTTACATGTGAAGTGTTTCTGTCATTTGTAGCTTTAAAGGAAAAAAAAGGAAAATAAACTGGGTTCAATGCTCTGTATGGGATCTGTGCTGTACTCGACGCCTCACTTTCTACATTTGGAATTATTCACTGGACAAAACAAGAAGCAGCACGATGACAAGCGTCAATGCCATCTTCTGCTAAAGATTGAAATCAGTGTCTGAAGCCTGAACTGACATCCTGCACAAGTATGTGTTATAATCAGCTGCAACTTAATGAGCTGTTCATGACAACCGGACAGTTAATGCTGATGCCTGCCGGTGCGTCCAGCTTTGGGAAAATGCTGACTGACGTGCCATTAATCACCACAATGTGACTGGCACGCAATACTTCTGATGGTATATTAGACACTTGTTAGTCCAGATGGCCTCATATCTAGAGCTCTTAGTTCTTAAGTAAAGCTAAGTGCTAGAAGACAACAGTGTGCAGACTTTTTCTAAACTGCATTGGTGAAAGCACGCCTTCAAGTGAAAGCTTCAATAATAATTAGCGATCACGTTTTTCATTAGCCCCATGACACAGTGGCAAACTATCTGTGGTTAAACTGTTTGGATAAAGAAAGAAATGAATGGCTATCCATCCTGTCTGAAACCCGAGTTTCTGACTAGCAGGGATTACGTCCATATATACACATTTTATTATTTGAAACACTTATTTAATATGAGAACATACAATAGTACCAGAATATAGATGAAAGAAATGGTTGAAAAATATTACAGAACCCCTTTAATGTGTTTTTGTGACTTACCCTCTTCTGCCTCCCGCTCTTGTCTCTGCAGCATCTGCTGCTCTGGAGGTAACGCCTGCTGTAGGAGCTGCATGTAGAACTCATTCTCCTTTTGCACTTCCTTCTGTTTCCTCAGTCGCATCTTGTAGCTAACGTAGCTCTTAAAGCCGAAGCCTAGAGTCACCACTGGATAGCCGATACTGGGAGGTAGGGGGGAAACAATCGGTGCTTTGTACAATTATTAGAAAAATTAAGGAAGTCATGATTTTATTTCTTACTACTGAACATTGAAAATTGTTGCAAAAATCACAACAAACTGATGTTCACCAGTGAGCAGCAAAGGGTCGACACAGGTCTACGTGAAAGTTCTTCAGATCTTTGAATCGTATGGCAGCTTCGATGTACACAAACAGGATCCACAGCGATACAGTGGGTAGACAGACTCCTCTCTCTGCATGAAAGGAGGAGACGCGGGGGAAAAAAACATCAAGTCAGCAGAGAAGAAACTTGGCAGCTTTGAATTTCTTGTGCACTGAGTATTTGAGGTGAAAGTGGCCGTTTGGCTGCCAGAAGGGAAAAACAAAGCAAGAAAAAACCCCCAACTTGGACTAACCTGTGTGCCAGACATACTGGACCCATACGTAGGTGCTGGCAGCAAAAAACAGCCATTGGACGGGGATGAAGAGGAGGCATATGATGTCTGATGTAAACGCAACACACACAAAGAAGACGGAGAATGCCTAAAAACGCGTGGGAGAGAAAAGGATGGAGATATTAGATGTTTCATCTTCCAACGTGCATTTATACTGAGTGGAAGGAGCGGTGTGTTCAGGGTCATTACAACTAAGCTCTTACCAGCCCCTGATATCTGAAGGAGTCGTAGACACTTCGAATGAAAAGCCAAAAGGGCCACAGATACTCAAAGCGGAACTCGAGCACAAAGTCAGCCAGCAGGACCAACACCCACACTACCAGGAACTTCAGGTACAGGAACGTGCTGTGGAGAAGAGACAGAGGAAAACACAGGGGAAAAAGGAAGGTGAATGGACAGATGAAAAAAGGAGATAAAGCAGAGCCACTAAAGATGGCTTATTGTGGATTTAGATACAGTTTAATGACAGTCATGTGGGCCTCAGGTTTATGCAACAGTCTAATATGTTTATAGGAACCATGTTTTCAGTGCGACCTGCAGTGCTAGCTCTAGGATTGAAGGCAAAAGTAGGAATAATCCTGCCTCCTGCTGAAAA
This sequence comes from Perissodus microlepis, assembly GCF_051167445.1. Classification (NCBI taxonomy): domain Eukaryota; kingdom Metazoa; phylum Chordata; class Actinopteri; order Cichliformes; family Cichlidae; genus Perissodus; species Perissodus microlepis. The sequence continues at coordinate 5,005,120 of NC_140481.1, read as the reverse complement.
ACTGGTACGTGCATTTGTTACTTCTGGGCTCGACTTCGGTAGTTTGTTATCCGGTTGTCCTAAAAGCTCCCTGAACCATCCTTATCCCTTAGGTATACTGCTATAAGCTCCTGGGGCTGAATGCTTCTCATCTGCACTCCGTGTTTTATACCAAACTATTGCATGGCACAGACATTCGTCTCTCTCTCCCACAGTGTCCCCAGCCAATTTTGGGGGTTAGTGTTCCTAATGGCTGCCCCTTCCTGAGCCTGGCTCTGCCAAAGGTCTCTTTGTCTTAAGAGGGAGTTCTTCCTCCCCATCATCACCAAGTGCTTGCTCATTATCTGAGGATCACCTGGTCCCTGGGGTGTCTAACATTGTAGCAAGGCTGACCAGGCTTCTCAGTTTATGATGGGGCTGCACAGCATTTTGTGTTAACAGAACAGAAGCTCAAATAACACTAAACTGCATTTTTGAGTGAGCATGTGACTTTCAGGTCTACTGCAGAAGACCACAAAAACTTAAAGCATAAAGCTTCCGTTTATGCTTATATTAATTTAATTGATGAAAGAGGTGGGAAAGTTGTACACAAATGGAGCTTATTTATCTTTCACACTATAAAAGCTAAAAATATTTAATTTCACAGAAAAAATTAACATAATAATACCACTAAAAAAAAACAGTGAAGCACAGAGCGCGGACGCATACAGTTATTCCCATCAATAAAAGATCAGAACAATGTTCAAACCATCCAAACACCTTTAGGGGCAAAACAGTATGTACAGAGTTTCATGTCTGGACATGCTAGCTTGCTGCACAGCTGTTCTGGCCTGCCATCTATCAGTCTATAGAAAAGGCCATGCTATTTTGAAATTGCGAGCCATGCTTGAATCTTGTGTGGCTTTTCCGGTCCGGGGACTCGTTTTGTTTGCTGCTAACGGTTTCCACTGACGTGTTTAAATTTAGCCCCCGGTGTATGGCAGACAAAGCACAGGTGAGAACCCGTTCCACTTCAAAACGAGCGCCTCTGACATTGCTGCTGTCATCTCGAGCACGAGCAGGATTTTTCCCCCCACGACTTCACGGTTTTGTTTAGTTTTTGTTTGGGATTTTTTTGTCAAGCGGATTGACCGCTGAACGCAATTTGCATTATTCTTTTACATTTAACCCGAATTTGAATTTAACTGCCTAGCCGTGTAAACGATGCCACACTAGGCCTATAATTATAACAATAAGCGGGCATGTTCATTCAGCTCGAGAACAAAGCGTCAATACGCTTCAATATGAACATGAGCAGAGACTGGCCGCCTTGTCTTGACATATGCAACGAGGCGCCATTGTTATACAATAACGTCCCCCCGGCCCCCTTTTTGTACCTGCTATATATACCCTCGGTGATTCGGTTCCGTTTTAACGGCCGTCGGAGTTTGCTGCAGTCCGCATTGCGCCGCTTCATCATCCCCCTGTTGATTCACTTGTGATATCGGCCTGGTAACTGTGACTGGACACGTCATTCGCTCATTCTAATATTCACACTTCTTCAATTATCCACCATTGTTGTTGTTTTATGCACATGAAACAAAGAAATAAATAAAAACAGTCCGCGGAAGGCCCTCCCCTTTTCACGACACGGCGGCGTTGACTCGCTGACGTCTGACGTCACGCCGCTGTCGGAGGCGTCCGAAACATGGCCGCTCCCAGCTAGCCCAAGCGATTTGCTCAGTTTTCGCTCTTAATTGTCCTTTTTGAACGGTAAGTGTCGCGGTAAAACTTTGCAGCGACGCTCTTTTGGATTTGTTGCCAGGTTTAATCGTGTTTTAAGTAGAGCGAGCTATTTATTGCTATTCTTTTGTGGTGAAACGCGTCCATGCGTGTTCAACCACGTTTGTTTTGGAAGGGTCCGCCGGGTATTTAAGCACATTTTTTTGGATTTCTCGGAAGAACGGTAGTAAGAAAAGTTGTTTCCAATCTCTGTTTAGATAAAAGCTACATAAAAGAGATAATTTCGGTAAAGCAGTATGCGGTGTATTTAATTTAATGTTATTTATTTCTGGTGTGGGGTGGACTTCAGAAACAAACTCCTTCTTTGGGGGACGTCATGCCACTCTGCCACAGAGGAAAGTTGTTTTGATGTATGAGCTAAAATCTTACTGTACTTTCAGTGGTTACTTGGACATAAAAACTGCATCTTGAGCCACGATTGCGGGGCGATCGTGGCTGGGAGTTAATCGGAATCGGAAGGTTGCCGGTTCGAGCCCCGGCTCGGACAGTCTCGGTCGTTGTGTCCTTGGGCAAGACACTTCACCTACCGCCTACTGGTGTTGGCCAGAAGGGCCGATGGCAGCCTCGCTTCTGTCAGTCTGCCCCAGGGCAGCTGTGGCTACAACTGTAGCTGCCTCCACCAGTGTGTGAATGGGTGGATGACTGGGTGCGTAAAGCGCTTTGGGGTCCCTAGGGGGGACTAGTAAAAGCGCTATACAAATACAGGCCATTTACCATCTATCTAATCTGATAAATCAACTTAAAGTGTGTCACCATTGCCCCAAAATAATGTTTTTAACCCCACCCTTCACCTCCTAAACTCCTAAAGTCAGGATTCTTTGAGTGGCATGCCTCTCCTTTAAAGCCACTTATAGGTGAAATGTGTAAAATCCCACCCCTAGCCATCAGTAGATTGTAACTAAGGTGGTCGCTGTAGGACAAACAACTGTGACCAACGCTCACCTGTAGTGAGTGTAAGCTGCCAGTCTGCTATTTACCTCAGTTAGTATCCTAAAAACTTTGTGAAAGGAGTCTGATACGAGTCAGTGAGGCTAACGTCTGACTGATGATGGCGATACAGTGAACTGTTGAGGATATTTTGAACCTTTTGGTCAATAAGCACTGCTGTGTATGCTGCTGTTAGCAGACATTAGCATTAGTGGTTTCAACATTGCTGCACTTACTGAATAAATTCTTATATTACTGAAGATGTCATCAAACTGTTTATCAGAGAGAAAGTGTGATTCCTATGACACTCAAGCCTAACATTAGCTGGTGTAACATTAGGTCATAACCAGCTGTTCTTGTTGTTTAGCTGACCTGTTGTCAGCTGTGAGTAAAATATGGGGGGGGGGGGTGTCAATAACTGATCAATAACTAATTGCAACAATAACTGGAGTAAATGAACATGTTTGTGCATATTTTCATGTCGTAGCGCCCTGACTTTGTTTAGAGGGTTGAGGTGAGGAGGAAGAGGATGACATTTTATCCATATGGTGGTGGCGTTGTCTCTTTCCTTCATTTTCGATTCTTTGGTGAAGGCGACTCCTTCTCACATGATAAAACACAGGAATGATGTTTCATATCATCTGAAGGTGCAGACACTAATTTAAAAAACAAGAGTTTAGCTCAGCCACTGTATTCAACATGACGAGACAACATGGTGACTTCCACAAATAGGCAGCCGGTCCTTTGTGGTTTTAATACATTAATTCTAAGTTTATGAGAATGCATCTGTTTGTTGGAGGATGTAATAATCTAATTGATGTATATTTATGATTACAACATTTTTTTCTATATTAAATAACCTCAAATATCAATGAACTGCACTTTGAATTTTTTATGACGGTTCGCATTCTGGTTACTTAATATGGGGGTAAAAAAAAGATAATTTCGCCCTCACGTGACTTTTTTCTTTTGCACCATTGCTAGTGCTGCACTGCTTGCTCTTATTGCAGTATATGGATTTATTTTTCAACAGATGATGCTGCACAAAATGGAGAAAATGGTGCCGTCCGCTGAGGACGAAGAGAAGGAGATGGAGGGAGAGACAGATGAAGATGAGGAAGAAGAAACAGAAGAGGAAGAAGAAGGAAGTGAGAGGGAAGAAGATGAGGAAAAAAAGGAGCAGGAAAAGAATCCCTTACCTGGTCATGATGAGGAGAAAAAGGAGGCAGATGTGCTGAACCTCAACAACGAGGTGGTGAAGATGAGGAAGGAGGTGAAGAGGGTCAGGGCATTGATCATAAGGAAGCTGACGCGTCAGATTGGCGCGCTGAAGAAGAAGAAGGGGAACGAGACCGAGATGGAGAGGAATCAGAGGAGAGCCGCCAGACTTCTGGAAGAGATCCACGACATGAAGAACCTTGTACCCGATCAGGTGGGCTTGTTGTCCTATCAGCAAATCACTTCTGCAACGACTTCCAAGCCATTTCATTCTTTATCTTTTCATTTTGAAATATTTTTTTCAACTTATCTACAGGTGACCAAGACCGCCTTACAGAAGAATCTCAGCTTTGAGCAGGTTTGCAAGAACCCCAAGTCTACCATATCTGACCGGGCCATCGCTCGCATCGCCACCCACCCTCAATTCAGCAGGAAGATTGAGAACATCAAAGCAGCTGTGAAAGCCTTCAAAGAGGAGCGGACGAAGAGCGGGAAGCGAGGAGGAAAGGAAAAAGTGCAAAATCAAGGGAAGGCAGTGGAAGGAAAGGTGACTCTGCAGTTACAAGAGAAAAAGGAGGGAAAAGAGGAGCTTAGGGAAAACAGCGAGGAGGAACGTCTTAAAGAGAGTGAAGATGGAGCTGTTGCCGAAGTCGGAGAAGAAACGGAGAAAGGTGGAACTTCTAATGTTCACGCACAAAAAAACACAGAGCCTAGGAGTGTTAGAGCAGCACCAGGAAAAACTAGTGACATAAAGGAGATTGTGAAAAATAAACCTCCAGTTAAAAAAGAGAAACCCATTATCCAGGCTGAGGCAGCTGAGGAAGAGAGCGATTTAGAGTCATCCGGTGATGAAGAGAAAGAGTACTTTGATGACAGCACGGAGGAACGGTTCCACAAGCTGTCATCGCAGTCGGAGGAGAGCGATGATGATGACGGCTTCTTTGTAGGAAAAGTGAGCAAATTCAAGAAGAAAAAGAAAAAGCCAAAAGACGAAAGTATGGAGGAGATGGCGGCGGATAAGAGAGCTGAGGCAGGAAAGGACTCTGCTGAGAACGTGAAGTCTTCGGACAAGCTCGAGAATCAACTCGATGAGCTTGAATCTAGGCTGAAATCAAAAGCGACCAAGCTGGAGTCTCTCTTCTGTCCTTCTCTGGCTGGGACCAAGGCAGCTGGGGGTAGAGGTGCTGGCAGAGGGAAAGGTGGAGATAAATTTAGGAAACACAATAAAGATTTCAATAAACAGCCCAAGTTCCAGAAGCCGGAGAAAAGTTCAGGGTCTAAGTACAGCAAGCCCTACCCCGATGGCAAACACCCCGAGTCTGAGGATAAGGGCTTTGCTACCGCTAGCAGAGGAAGGGGACAAGGCAGAGGCGATGTTCTGAGACAAAAAGATCACAGGGGTGGAGGTGTCTTCTCACATCGGGCACCACAGCAGGCACTGCATCCATCCTGGGAGGCCAGTAAGAGAAGGAAGGAGCAGCAAGGACAAATCCTGGCCTTCCAGGGGAAGAAGATCAAGTTTGGTGATAATGATGACTGAAAGTTGTTGGCTGTTTGTGTAAAGTTTAAAGTTCAGGGATGATGTGTTGGAAGGTTTAAACTCTTAAGATGCAACCTGTTCTGTGATAGCTTTGTCAGTGGGCAGCAGTTTAAGCAGCGCATTCATTCTATGGCTGCACTATAGTAACGGGACAAATTTGAATGTAGGACACTGGGAAGCTGTTTTTTGTGTATTTGAACGTGTGCACAGTTCAGGTTTTCTGTCCTTGTAATTCCAGTGATGGTTTTGTGATGATGTTATCCACTTTTTTTTAAGTCCTTCATTATTAGACATGTTTTAATAATACAGTTGTAATCTTGACACAAGCATATTGTGCCATTTTTTGCTGTAAAGTTTTTATCTACAATATTGTGTAAATGTCTTGAGCTACCATTCGTTTCAGTACATTTTCCTTCCAAAGAGACAGACTTGTAGTTTTTTTTATGTAGTTCTGACCAGTAGTTTATTTTTGTACATTAGCTTCTTCTTCACCCATTTTCAGTCCAGTCCTTGTACCTGACCGTTTTATAGAGGAATGTATTTTCTCTCTCGCTCTTTTGTTAAGCTGCTTAACACTGATTTATGACTCATTCAAGCATAAAAAAGACACCTAACTCAGTGTTCTGCCTACACAACTGACATCTGAGTAAAGAACCAATTTTAAATTGTACCTTTATGCAATTTGTTACTTGCAGCCTGTCATAAAAATATATCATTTGTTCCCATTCCCTTCATCAAACCTACAAAAATTGCCAAAGGTAACATTTTTATATAGCGCCAACAAGGTGATTCTCAAAGCGCTATTAGCGGAAAACCTGGCACATCTCAGCGAGTATGGAGTTGCAAATCAAATTGTCATCAGTGTGTAGAGAGGAGGCATGGTATTTTTATGGTGACAATAGTCCCAACCACACTTCCAATGAAGTAAAAGCAAACCTGGATCAAAAAAACCCAAAAAAACCCTCACATGCCAATGTGGGTGGCCACCGGACCAGCTACGGGGATGCCGCTGGAGGCGCGGGCGGCCCCGGGAACCACCTCATCACCGGCGCCGCTGGATGCGCGGGCGACCGCCAGAGTGGACACTTCTCCGTCCGGGCCGATTCCCTCGCCTGCTCAGCGGACTGGGGAGTAGGTACGGCCGGATGGCTCCCCGGCCTCAGGCGGGCGATGGGGATGCCGCTGCATGTGAGATGGACTCATCTACAGTCATGCCTCGCCAGATTAAAAAATATACTCTTCTTGTGTTGTTGGTGATGTGTACAGCCGGCAGCGGGAGAGCTGCAGCCGTTGAATGTACTGTTACAGCAGCCGTGTGATTATTGTAAGAATAAAAGATGCTGCGAAGCATGAAACAGCCATCGGGTCTGCCGTGGTGGTTTGGTTATCAAGGTTTTTTTAAAAAAAAGATTTTTCTTTAAAAAAGGCACGAGAACCAGTAAACAAGTTAAAACAAGTACTGTTGAGAAACTATAATATAACTGGTGAAAATGTGTAAACAACTTAACAACCCCCAAAGCGTCTAAGTCACGTCACGTGACAGCACAACGCCTAAACACAAGAGGGGGGAGGGGAAGCAAAGTGCGCCTGCTCTGCGCTGACACAGGAGCGAGTCCGGCGACCTGGCTGTTTCAACTTTGCCGAAAGCACAGCACTGCAAACAAGAGCAAAACTTAAAGTAAAGAATCGATCTCACCAGGCTAGTATCGATCCGATGCCGACTTGGTATCGATACAGTCGATATTTGGATCGATCCGCCCACCACTAGCGTGCATAGCCGATATTCTGTCTCGTGAAAATCTGGTTTAATACCGGGAAAATTGTTTCCAGCTTGAATTTAAAACATTTTAAAACCCCGTCAGGATGCTCAGTAGAAATCATGATAAGGGTGACTGTTTCTGCTTGACGGTAGAAGAAAAGCTGGTTTCTTGTTCTCGGAGAGCCTAACAGGAGTGTACAGAGGCTGTGTGGACCCTAATAGGTCGGGGCCCTTTGTGTGGGAATCGCTGTGAAAGTGGAGTTCTTGGAGGTAGGCAGCACCAAACCCCAGAGACCAGAGGAAAGTGAAGCTCGAAAAGGCCCGAAGGCTTATATTTGTTACGGCCGTTTATAATTCAGAAACGAAGTGCGGTTTGACAGCTGATGTGGGCATGTCTATATAACGGAGACTATTTTACGCAAGCGATGAGACTTAAATACTTGGTGGTTTATCGGTTAAGGTTATTATCGGTCCATCGCGTGCTGGTTAGCCAGGAAGTACCTTTTCAGAATAAAGGCTTGTCCGAAAAAGTATTTAGTTTTAAAGTTGCATAGGTGTCCTTGCTGTATAAAAATCAGAGTATAACGTCTAAAATAATCAACAGTAGTAAAAATAACTGTAGATGGTAAGATTTGGTGTAAAATGTAATGTTTTTTGTTTAGTTTCTGTTGTTTTTAATTATTATTTATTTATTTTTCTGATTTTCTTCAAACTGGTTAAAAAACACGACACAATACAGAATTTAAACAGTTTGCATTAATAGTTAATATAAGATTCACTAGCTGTAATGGACCACTTCATACTTTAAGTTTAAAGCCATTTTCATAACGATGTCATGTTTTAATTGAAGAAGTCAAACTTTTAAACTCGTGTGAGTATGATTTTATTTAGAAGGGTGGACTGTGACCGTTCGCGAGCTTTTGCGTATTTCCGGTAGATTTACGCTTGTTTTACCTTCGCGCATGGTCGGGGACTTGTGTAAATGTCGGACTTCGGGTGCCGTGTAATCTGACTGCACACTTCAGCCGTCGAGTTTGTGTGAGGAAACATTGGTAAGGAGCCCGGTAGCGGGGTGCTGTTTATCATTGCTGCAAAACAACTGCCGCATGCTCAGCATGAGAGGGGGATGGGGAGTGTTCCTACTGTTAGCTTACACACACACACACTGATGAGGGAAGCTAGCTTCTGCCCCAGTTGCGAAGTAATAAGTGACAGCTTGAAATAACTAAAGCAATTAGTCCGTGAAGGCAACACGGGTTTACTAGTTTATGCAGAGACGTGCTCACATCTTACAATTACATGGTTCTCAAGTAAAGGCAGCGGGCTAGTGACAAGTTTATATTACTGCAAAAATTGCAGCCCTGTGACAAATTAGGGGGAAACACATCCCAAGTTGCATGATATTGCAATATCAAGCAGTAACTTCTAACAAGTTGTCTTAAATATTTTCAGGCAAAGGAATAAAGCTGGAGCTGGAAGACGGTGACCCGCCCCAGACCTCCAGGATGGAGGCAGTGCTGCCAGAGGTCCATCTGACAAACACAGGAGAAACCAGTAAGGCTGTGTGATGTAATAACTTGTGCTCTGGATTATCAGATGGAAAAACATGCCCATTCCAAGGAAGAAATGGATAAAACCTCTCGGACGCAGCTTTACAGTTTACAGGAGAGCATAGTTAATGGGTGATATTTTGTTCCAATGGCGTGTGTAGCAAAAACTTAAATTAATAAGTTAATGGTGTCAAATGCTTTGATATGTTTCTCCTTCAAAAAATGGACTAACTGGGCCACACGGCTTAATCACTCAGTTGAGGTGTTGATTTAATCCCACGGTCACAGGTGTATAAAATCCAGCACTCAGTCATGCAGTCTGCCTTTGCAAACATTTGTGAAAGACTGGGTTATTCTCAAGAGCTTAGTACTATAATAGGACTGCACTGTTGCAGAAAGTCTGTTCATGAACTTGGTCCTCTCCTAAATATTCCAAGATCAGCTGTAAGTGGTTTTATTGCAAGCAGAAGTATTTAGTAACTCAGCCTTAAAGTGTCAGAGCATGCACTCTTGCAGAGCAGGATGACAGAGTGCTAAAGTACACAATGTGAAAAAGTCATTGCCAAGCTAGGCTGACTAAGTAACTGCAGAATTTCAAAGGTCCTCTGGCATTAACATCAGGACAAAAAGTGGGCATCAGGAGCTTTGTGGTTCTCCTGTGGTTGGTGATATGAGGCTTGCATCAGACAGAGTGGTGTAAAGTATTCACTGGACTCTAGGACTGCAACAGCAAGTCAGACTTTCTAATTCCAACATCAGCATTTGACCTCATAAGTGCTCTGCTGGATCAGCGGGGCAAAAAGTCCCACACACACTCAATCTTGTAGCAAGTCTTCCCAGAACAGTAGAAGCTGCTATAGATGCAAAGGGTCACCAGATTCATCTTAAAGACTACGGATTTAGAATGAGATCCTGTAGGTCTAGTGTACAAGAAAGGACTGGAAGGTTTTTGGTCATATTACCTGTTAGACAGTTGTGTCATTGGTGTACTGCAGAACTGTGCTGGTAAAAAACTTAAACTCAAAATTGGCGTCATCTTCATCCTTGAATGAGTCAGTGACAGATACAGTTTGGGGGACTTGATGATTATCACAAGGATTAACATTTTGAAGTTTTTGGGTCATGAATGGCAGCCTTACTCACTAACTGAGCAGTCAGACGCTGCCCATCTTTGAACTCGGCCTTAACTGTAATCTCAGCTACATGCATGTAAAACTATCTTGTTGAGAGAAAGTTCTGACAGACCATCACACATACACAAGCACCAGCCAACCTTATGGCAATTCCTGCTGTAGCTGTTGCCTCCAGGGCAACTATAACCTAGCCAGATACTATAACCTAATGGAAAATCCTGAAAATCACGGCAAACCGTGCCAAGTTGATCTGAGTAGGTAGTCAAGTAAAAGGGGGGTTAAGGTGCAGCCATTACCAGCAAGAAAACATCTCAGTCTCCACCTGTCCGTTTATCCTCCAGGTCTCGGTTCCCTAATGTGCAAGCGGGAGAGGTCACGCTTCGATACGTCGCTGGGTTTCTTGACCCGGAAGTTTGCAGAGCTCCTGAGGTGCTCCACCGATGGGATTTTGGATTTAAACGTAGTGTGTCGGGAACTTGGCGCCTCTAAGAGGCGCATCTATGATATCACAAACGTCCTTGAAGGGATCCAGCTCATCAAAAAGAAGTCTAAAAACCACATCCAGTGGTGGTAAGTATAAACTGGGCCAGTAAGTAACAAACATAGACCCATTTTATGCATAAATGTATACAGTGGCTTGCAAAAATATTCGGCCCCCTTGAACTTTCCCACATTTTGTCACATTACAGCCACAAACATGAATCAATTTTATTGGAATTCCACGTGAAAGACCAAAACAAAGTGGTGCACACGTGAGAAGTGGAACGAAAATCACACATGATTCCAAACATGTTTTACAAATAAATAACTGCAAAGTGGGGTGTGCGTAATTATTCAGCCCCCTTTGGTCTGAGTGCAGTAAGTTGCCCATAGACATTGCCTGATGAGTGCTAATGACTAAATAGAGTGCACCTGTGTGTAATCTAATGTCAGTACAAATACAGCTGCTCTATGACGGCCTCAGAGGTTGATCAGAAATGCAGCCAAGAGGCCCATGGTGACTCTGGACGAGCTGCAGAGATCTACAGCTCAGGTGGGGGAATCTGTCCATAGGACAACTATTAGTCGTGCACTGCACAAAGTTGGCCTTCATGGAAGAGTGGCAAGAAGAAAGCCATTGTTAACAGAAAACCATAAGAAGTCCCGTTTGCAGTTTGCCACAAGCCATGTGGGGGACACAGCAAACATGTGGAAGAAGGTGCTCTGGTCAGATGAGACCAAAATGGAACTTTTTGGCCAAAATGCAAAACGCTATGAGAGGTGGAAAACTAACACTGAACACACCATCCCCACTGCCAAATATGGTGGTGGCAGCATCATGCTCTGGGGGTGCTTCTCTTCAGCAGGGACAGGGAAGCTGGTCAGAGTTGATGGGAAGATGGATGGAGCCAAATACAGGGCAATCTTGAAAGAAAACCTCTTGGAGTCTGCAAAAGACTTGAGACTGGGGCGGAGGTTCAGCTTCCAGCAGGACAGCGACCCTAAACATAAAGCCAGGGCAACAATGGAATGGTTTAAAACAAAACATATCCATGTGTTAGAATGGCCCAATCAAAGTCCAGATCTAAATCCAATCGAGAATCTGTGGCAAGATCTGAAAACTGCTGTTTACAAACGCTGTCCATCTAATCTGACTGAGCTGGAGCTGTTTTGCACAGAAGAATGGGCAAGAATTTCAGTCTCTAGATGTGCAAAGCTGGTAGAGACAGACCCTAAAAGACTGGCAGCTGGAATTGCAGCAAAAGGTGGTTCTACAAAGTATTGACTCAGGGGGCTGAATAATTACGCACACCCCACTTTGCAGTTATTTATTTGTAAAATATGTTTGGAATCATGTATGATTTTCGTTCCACTTCTCACGTGTACACCACTTTGTGTTGGTCTTTCACGTGGAATTCCAATAAAATTGATTCATGTTTGTGGCTGTAATGTGACAAAATGTGGAAAAGTTCAAGAGGGCCGAATACTTTTGCAAGCCACTGTATTTAGTAGGGCAAGGGGGCTTTTTTTCTGCTCCTAATGCTCAGACACATTGGATACCTTGAGTGTTGCTTGTTTCGCTGTTGACCTGGGTGTTTTTTGAATGCTTGTGCACAGGGGCGGACAACTGAATGAAGACTATCAGCCTGTGCTAAAGGCTCTTGGCGAGGAGGAGAGGAAGCTGGACGAGCTGATCCAAAGCTGTACGGAGCAGATTCATGAGCTGTGTGAGGACTGCCACAGTCACAGATATCCTTTGTCTGTTCAGCTTCATTTCACTCTTTATTGTCACCCAGGAAATACTCTGAAGGCAGGTTTAATGGGTAAAACTGCTAGGATAAAAATATTAGTGTTTGCAGTTAAAGTAACAGCACCAGGAGCCCTGAGGTGTTCTCAAAGTCTCAGTATGTCTGCCTTTGAAACTGCATTGACTTCATGAGACATGCAGGTGGCACTAGAGGTACATTTCTTTCTTTGTAAACTGTCAACATTTAATAATGGCTGACCAGAGACAGTCTTTACTGTAGTGGTGTGTGTGCTGTTGGCATAAAGGAGGAAAAGTTTATTTGTTCCAATCAAGGAAAAATACTAGCTTTCAAAGAGCAAACAATACCTGGAATTAATTATCAGTAATGTTTCAGAACGCACCCGCCTTGTGGTTAATAAAAAGCAGTGGTTGTCTGGTGATTGCGTTGAATTTTTTATTTATTTTTTCAAATCAAATTTGATGGCCGATTCCAAGTAGTTGCAGCAACCAGCTGGTCCACAACGCCCGCTTTCAATTACAGGGTGATTGGTTGCCTGGTGGGAGGGCAGTTTGTCTCCCAGCAATCGTGGATTGGCTCAGACCAACTGCAGGTTTGAAAATAACTGCCATCCAATTCATAACCGCAGATGGACTGATTGCACTGTGCCTGCGTTAAAGAGCGTGCCCGTCATTTTGTAGTTAAATCCCACCTGCAGCAGCTGTGTCATATTTGTTGGGAATGCCTGTTTTACATCAGTGACATTTTGGCCAGTAGTTAATGTGAGTTTTGATGTTTGTAGTTGGCAACAAATGTGTGAATTTTGCGACTTGATCACATTTGATTGATGTATTATCACAAATGTATTGTATTTAATTGCCGGCTTGGCTAAAAGGAAAACTGAAGCCCAAGTGGGATAAATCTGCCTCTCCTGTGGCAGGGGGAAAAACACCTTCCTAATGGGCCTATAGTGTTTTTTTTTTTGTTTTTTTTTTGGTGTTTGTTTTATGAATTGTGGCTCATATTGTTGTAAAGAAAACAGGTCTACCTTGTGATAAAGAAACTGTTGCAGTGTGAGCATGCGGTGTCCTGCAGTCGTACAGTTATGATTCGAAAAGCTGACACGATGTAGGTGAAACCACACTGCTGGTGCGACACGTGCATGAGTTTTGGAGTCCATTGAACTCTAAGCTCCAGCGGCACACAAACACCAGTCTGTTGTTTTTATTGTCTTCCTTGACTTTGTGGCTCACATACGCCTATTTGACTTACAAGGATATCTATAGGATTCCTGCTCTGAAAGATCAGACTGTGATCGTGATCAAAGCCCCCGCAGAGACTCAACTCGTAGTGCCACACCCAGACGAGGTACATGTCAGTCGGACAAGGTGTAACATTAGTAGTCATTTCTGTTCTCTAGTGGAACTGCTGCTGTTTTTGAGTCGTTAATCAAAATCCACGTGTCTGCTTTCTCAATGCTCAGAGCCTGCAGATCCACCTCAGCAGCACTCAGGGACCCATTGATGTGTTCATGTGCTCCGATGAGCCCCTCCCCGTCGAAGCCACAGGTTATTCAGCTGCTGACGAGGGCAGTGGAAGTCATTTAAATGACAGCGACTCCATGCTCGATTTGCCCTTCGCGGCCTTCGCTCAGTCTTCCAGAGGTGAGTCTTGTGTTTGAGCGTCCTGTCGCTCTGGTGCCACAGAGGACGAGGAAATGACGTATCCCCGTAACCGCGTTGCTGTCACAGGAGCCTTGAACAGTACTGTGCCCGGCTCCAACTCTGGTTTGTGATTTTGATCACTTTCTTCCTCACCGGTGTCTCCTCATTCACACTCCCGTGTCATTCTAGAAAACGCTAACAGCAGTTGTGGAATTGATAATCTCTCCAAGCTTCAGCCTGAGCCGACACAGCAGCGCTCTCCTATGCCCTCCACTCTCACCTCCCCCCAGCCCCCCTCTGAGTGCAGTTTTGTTGCTCTCAGTCCCCCTGTGGCCTTCTCTCACAATGAGGAGGGCTGCGTTGTGAGCGTGGCTGACGGGGAGGGCATCACTGACCTCTTCTCCTCTGTCGACTTGGACCAGTTGCCTCTGGATATTCCGCTTCTCTGAACAGATGTGAAGGAATAAATGGAATTTCCATGTAAATGGGATATGAACGGGATCCAATAAACTAGTTGAAGGAGCCAAACTAGTGAAGGAGACTTCCATGTAATTCCATTGCCATCCAGGCCTCCTTTTCTTCTCTTTTGGACTGGAGCTGACACACGCTCTGAGGCATGTTTCTGTTTTTGAGGCCTTTTTGACAGCTCTTCTCCACAATGTCAGTATTTCAGTGTCAACAAAAAGAACTGATTTGAACCCAGAGCTTTGTCAGTTACAGGGACACTGTGAACTGGTCTGGAGAGGTGACGTACACCAAAGGTTTAGAAGTCTGTCCAAAGTCATTCATTAGACTCTTGCTGCTTGTGTTGGAGCTCTGTGATGACAAACAGCTGCAGATGGCATTCGTACACAACTGTTTGATGAACATTGTTGTGCTTTATTACTGATTCACTCGACTTGTTGCAGACACTAATGCAGATTTGTGTCTTATTAGTTACAGCTGGTCTTGTATTACCTTGCAGTGATGCATTTAAAGCAAACCTGTCCATTATTTGGCCTTCTCCCATCCAGGTTTTTCATTTCAGATACCTTAAGTCAGGAAGATTTATCGGTCCAGGCACGTGCTCTCATTGCCCTCAGATTTATCGTATTGCATTGAGGTCATCTGAATCGTCTCGATGTGCAGTTTAAGACTGAGTTTGCGGCTCAGCGTGACGGAATAAAGATTTTGGCTATGAAGCTGTTTGTGATGACATAACAAAGTAACAGGTGAATGTTGATTGGTTAGGCTATGACCAATGACTGTTAAGGTTTACTGATGTGTTGGAACAGTGCATTACTCTGTGCTACTTAAACTGAACACCTCATAGCACAGTGTGCTATAAGCCCGTGTTGGTTTTTCTCAGGGTTCCAGTAACTTTTACACCTGGTGCAATTTCATAAGTTAAAGGCTGATTCATACACAGTATTTACCAGAGCCCCACTGATGTAGGATGACTAAGACCTAAACTGATATCCAGCAATTTAAAAATCCGACACATAAGCAGCAATATTTAGCATAACCACATTTCCATAAGATTTGGCACATGTAGTTTAAAAGCACTCTAACTGGAGGTGCTCAGATCAGCTGCTTGTTGTCTGTGGTGTAACAAACAGGTGTTGCTTACCGAGAAGTCACAGAGGAGTGATCTCTGAACTAAAAGTTTGCAACATCAACACTCAAAATATGCTCTACAGCCATGTCTTCTTTCCACTTTTCAACTTTAATGCGCCATTAGCAATGCTGATATCGGCTGATATCTGTCGGGCTCTGGTATTTACAATGTTGTCCAGAGTTTGATGTGTACGAGAGCTTTGCTTTAATATTGATCACCAGTTTAAAATGACACTAATTATGATGGCAGACATTTCAGCAGGTCACTTTCTGAGGTACCGCTGCGGCCTGCCTGCGCTCTCTTAGCTGTTAAGAGGAGCAGGATTGTCTGATGATGACACGCTGAACCACTAAAACCACCGAGGAGAGGCTCAACCATTTAAAGCCCGTTCTTGTTTACAGAACATTTTAAATTGTGCCTTTTTCACGGCGCACACTTCAGCGAGGTTGTGTTCGGCGCCACTAAAAACAAACGCGTTGCATTCGGGTGAACTGTTTTGTCATCGTTCTTGGAGAATGAAAGGGCTTCTGCTGATGAAAGGACTGTAACACTAAACCCTTTTCATGCTCACTTGAGCATCTCTCATGAACGCTCACCAGAATTCTTGTCATTTGTTGTCAGTATCAAACTAGGACAGCGCCCGACTCGAGTGGCTAAACTGCTGTATTTACGAGGCATTGAACGGCTAACCACTGTTGGCACTCAGATCTGGTGTTCTGTAATCCACAGAGTGGGCTAGTCTCTTCACAATGTGTGTTATGTTTGCTTGGCAGAGTCGGGAGGCTGTGAAAGGAAAAACGGTTTTCTGTGTTTTTAACAATTCGACACTAAGATCTAATCTAAAGCTTCAGGTTTTTCCCCTCATGTTATTTTTACTGTTGTTCACGTATTCGCATCAGTTTTGTGTTCAGTTAGATTCATTCTCACTCTCGAGCCTCTTTTTACCACTGATTCTGTCCCCCTAATGCTGCTTTGTAGCCAGAAGACCTCTGCTGAGGGTCGCCTTCTCATTTCTGTTAAATATTGTATCAAAACTTGAATAAATTTGAACTCATTTACTTATTAATTCCCAAGTCTATTCTGTTTTCTCTTATTTTTAAATTACATTTTGCTTTTCAGTGAGTCCACGTTAAATTACTCTCATTATGCTTTTCCTTATATTCAGACAGCACTGAATGTTAAGGTTTAAGAGTTTTTCCAACTCGTGGCTCTCTGTGATGTCACTGAGAGTGGATCACAACTGCTGTCCAGAGTTTCTGTTTATAAGGGTCAGAAGACAGTTTTAATACAGGCAGCTGGTATAAGTAGAAGACACACAGGTCTGAATCGTGCAAAGCTACTGAGATTAAAAAAGAGCTTTAAATTAACATTGGATCCTCTAATGCAGGGGTGTCCAACTCAAGGGCCGGTATCCTGCAAGTTTTAGATCTCACCCTGGGTCAACACACCTGAATCAAATGATTAGTTCATTATCAGGCCTCTGGAGAACTTCAAGACATGTTGAGGAGGAAATTTAGCCATTTAAATCAGCTGTGATGGATCAAGGACACAAATCTAAAACCTGCAGGACACCGGCCCTTGAGGCCTGGAGTTGGACACCCCTGCTCTAATGCCTGTTATGTTTTCAGACTAGTTGATTTAAGTGGTAGTGTAAGCCTTAATCAATTAGATCATGTAACACTGACCAATCATGTAACACTGACCTATGAATCATTAAAGTGTGTGTGGGGGGAGGAAAAATAAGCGCCAACTCAAGAGATGAGCTGGTGTTGTCTCCACATAACAGACAACTTAGCAAAGAACCAGTTTGAAATTGCATCATTTGGCACTTTGTTACAAGCAGCTTGTAAAAAAACAAAAAAAAAAACGCACACAATTAGTTCTGATTTAATGAGCCAATGGCATAAAATAGTATTTTTGTGCCAACAAGCTGATTCCCAAAGATTTACTAGGTCAAAAAAAACTTGACACAGCACCTGAGAGATGGATCTGGCCCTTCAGTTGATCCAATCTACTGTTCCCTTCTTAAGGAAGGGAAGAGAAAAGACTGAGATATGGCAAATTGCAGAACTGATTACAAATTACAAGACTGAAAATGGGTGGCAACGGTTCAAATGAAATGAAGAACAATTTTGAAATATTTGTTTCAAATCAATTTGTACAGACAGAGTCAGGAGAGAGGGAAAACGGTGGAGGCTCGGTTATAGTTTGGCTTGCATCTCAGATAGCAGTGTTTGAGATCTTGTCCAACTACTGTTGGATTGTGATCCAGCATTCAGTGCCATCAGGGAAGCATTTGGTTTCACGTTGCGTGCACTGAAAACATGCCTCAAGTGGAAAAGACACAAACAAACCACAATTGAATCAGACATGGACTGGCCTCCCCACAGCCAGGACCTCAGCATTATTGAAACATAATGGGATCATCAACAAGAGGCAACACCCAAAGAAGAACTTTGACTGTCCTTCAAGAAGCCTGGAGAGCTGTCCCTGACTACTTAAGCACACTTTCTTATATTGTTTTTAAGTAAAGCTTATTAAACACTGAAGGCTTCAAATTTGTGGTTAAATTTTCACTATATTGGAAAGTTATTTTAACAATAATTTTAAGTGTGCTGGGTATTAAAAGGTAAAAGGGTAAGCTTTCAGAAGATGGATCTTGTTTTGATGAGCCAGCTCTCCCACATGCTGATACAATCCTTTAACGTTTACACAAAAAGCACTTTTTCAAGTTTTCCTCTGTGAATTATCAGAAAGCAGAAAAAAGATCCAAGGCTTGTTTCTGTTACTCTGCACTACAGACAATCAACTGGGAGAGCTTTGCTTTTGAAACTGATATATCCACCTTAGCGATGTTCAAAGTTGGTCATGGAGAAAAATGTGCTTTTGGCTCAAGGTTGTGACGTGTGGGAAGTTCAACAGAGTTGAAACTTTATATTGATGTGGTCAGTTAGGTAGCAGAGGGGGGTGTTAATCAGTTTCAGCTGCTTTGGTGTTAATGAAATTAACAACAGGCGCATTACAGGGGCAACAATGAGACACTGCAAATACAGGATTCACAGGTCAAGGCCACTGACATTATTCCCCACGTCATCTGTTCTCATTGTATTTTCACTAGTTTTGCACTTAGCTTGGGTCGGTGTCGCTACGGGTAGCATGAGGTAATACTTGGACCCTACAGAGGTTGGACAGGTAATACAAATCCTCCAGGATGGCATATCAGTATGCACCACTGCCAGAAGCTTTGCTGTGTCTCCCAGCACAGTCTCAAGAGCATGGAGGAGATTCCAGGAGAGCTGGACAGGGTCGTGGATGGTCCTTAACCCACCAGCAGGCCTTGTATCTGCTCCTTTGAGTAAGGAGGAACAGGTCGAGCACTGCCAGAGGTGCAAAATGACCTCATGAGGGGGGCCTGAGGACTCTCTAATGGGGCTTGTGCTCACTGCCCAGCACCCAATTGGCATTTGCCATAGAATACAAGAATTAGCAGGTCCACCACTGGCGCTCTGTGCTTGTCACAGATGAGAGCAGGTTCACCCTGACCACATGTGACAGACATGGACGGGTGGGGAGAATCCATCTTTCTTTCATTTCTTTGAGCAGTGTATTTTCTTTTAAATCCATGCAGTTGAGCACTTCTAAATGTTTCCACAGTGTGGAGAGATCAGCTGTTTTGCTTTGGTACAGTTCCAGTGTGTGCTTTTAAGATCCCAAACTACGCGCCAGGATGAAGCAGCTTGACGTTACCTGCTACACAACAACAGTCGTCATGTTCTGTGCTTCTCTTTAGTGTTCATGCTGTTTAATAGCAGTAACAAAGCTTCAGTTTTCTTTAACCATCCTAATTGCCGTGTAACCCCCAGTGCAGTGCACTAGTGGGATCTCTCTGCCACTAGGAGGCACTGAGATCCCACAGAATCCTTCAATTACATTTTCACAAGCTTGTGTTGTTTTCAAACTGTGCCATAAAGTGTTGCCCATCTGAGAAGCGGCTTGTATAAATTGAAGTGGGAACGGGGTTGCGATGATATAACGTGGCGCCTTGCTGGTCACGTTAAATCTAAATAGCGGAAGGGAAGTTTTAGTCATCCTTTACGGAAAAAATCAGCAGGAACAGGCTCGGTGTCAAACCGAACACCCACGTGCTCGGTTTTGTTTCAGCCGCAAACATCACCTCCCTGAGCTGTCGGAGCTATATTTATTCCCCGTGCCCACTTGTGCAAGGACCGGGCGCCTGCTGACATGATGATGTGACAGTTTGTCATCTCATTCAAGTGAAGTCGCCAAGATCGCCCCAGGCTACTTATCAGACATGTAATCTGAATCAGTTTTGGAGGCATTAGCGGCTTCAGAGGAGCCAGGAGAGCGGGGTTAAAATGCAGGTTTGACTGACATCATTGACTCTGCTGATCAGATTACCATATCCTTAGGCCGCTTACTGGATATGAAAGGAGAGACTGGTAATTACATTGAATGTATTTGCCCGACTTTCATGGTTGGAGGAAGGAGAACATGTTAGTGAGACCGAAACATTGCTCCGCAGCTGAAATCCTCTGTGGCACATTGGTAGATGTGGGTGTTATTGTCAGATGATCGCTGATTAAATCAGGGTTCTTTTAAAAAAAAAAAGTGATCTAAAATCTTCTAAAGCTCAGTTTAAAAAAAGAAGTGCCTCTGATGTTCCTCTTTATTTATACAGAAGCACCCGCACCTTGTAAACTTTTTTCTTCTTTTCCCGTCCCTACTTCTCTTTGTCTGAGCCACAGCATCTTAGAAAAACACATCATCGCCCTCGACATGATGATGTAATCCGTCAGGTGCCTACAGCCTTCGAGCCTGACTATAGATGGCAGTGTGGTACCTTAAAAATCCCTCATGAACCCTGTCAACCCAGTTCCCCACAAACAGTGGCACACTCACACCGAGTTCATGAAGTCACTGGATCACTGCTATTATTGATTCATGTGTGCTTCTCTTGTTGTTGTTTCTTCTTCTTTCTTTTTTTTTTTTTTGCTCTTCTCTGTGTCGCTTAAGATTTGCACATCGGAGGAAGGGGGGGGGGAAGTGAATATTGAATTGGGTCATATCGAATTAGGTTCGACGTCAACCACCTTCCCATCTCAAGAGGCCTCACTTAAAGTTCAGTCGATACAACTGTCAATCGGGCGATCAATCATTCTGTGAGGTTTCTTTTTTTTTTTTTTTTAAGTGCTTTTCCTTGTTGGCTGCAAGTGCATGATGTGTGGTGGGTTTGAAGGTTTTGAAGCACTGGACAAAACACACAGATGGCTTGGCTTAAAGTGTGACATAGGACTAAGTCATCATCACTTAAGGCTCACTCCCTCAGGGAAGGGGGTTTTAGGAGTGACTCGAGGCATGTGATGCTGCAGGTTGGTAGGCTTGCCCGGCTTTACCCCCCTGAAAACACAGCACTTGTTTCTGCGCTACGCTCTCTTCAGCCAGGTGGTTGTTTTGACTGCTGTAATGCACTGAGGCTGAGAGGGAGAGAGAGAGAGAGCGAAAAATAAGAGAGGGTTAAAGAGGGAGCATGAAAACCAGGAGAGAGATGGAGCGAGCGTACTATTCGTCTCTCATTGGCGGGGGAGAGTACGGCGTCTTTTTGCGTAGCGCCGCCCCAGCCAATCGATGACTTGTGCAGTATTTTTGGGTTTATGAATGAAATGAATAGTGAGAAAGCAGGACAGGAGTAGTTTGATTCATCACCCGTAAGCTCGGGTTGCGCGGCGTAGACCGAAGACACAGGTGCGCTTGTTTTGCTACGCACGCGGCCTCGGAGGGCCTCTAGACGCGCACAGAGAGATCAGTGGGCGGCAGCGATGCAGCAGCACATGCAAAAAGCACTCGCAGGCACACCTTTATCCATCTTTGTTATCTCACAAAGAAGTGCAGTTTAAACAGTGCATACACGCGTCAAAGCCTGATCTGTGCAGGTGGACCAGCCCGAGGCAGAACTGGCTGTTTACCTTCTTCCTGTTTTCTCTGCACACACTTGTTGTCACAGTCCAGCACAGTTTCATTCATGTAAAGAGTGACTGAAAGGGCAGCACGCTAAACTCTGTTAGTGGGCTTATAAGCTCAGCTGCTGGTGGAGTTCGTCCAGAGGTCAGGAGATGTTGAGTCACTGAGTTTTTACTCCATAATAACATGATTTGCACTTCTTTGGCTCTCAGTTCCTTCAGAGGTCAGCAACGTCAAGGTGTTTGGGTATTAATCAGCTCGACTCAAATGTCACTTTCCTCAAAATGTTTCTTGACAAAAAATGTTCACCTCTACCCTACAGATACAGCAGTGACTGCCGTCTTTATGGCGAAAAGAGTTAAAAATGTTGAAAAATGTATGAAGACACAAGCTGTTGTTTAAACAGTCCACATATGGAAACCCCCACACACCCAAAGAACCGAAAAGAGACTGTTCAGTTACATATTTTCCTTCTTACCAAACCATTTCATCCTCTTATTTCAACCCTCTCGAGCAGAGATGTCAAACTCTGCCGGGTTACACACATGGTTTTGTACCAGCAAAACTTCAGTTTCTCAGTGTACAGAAATTTAATTACAGGTTTAATAAATCAGAAATCTTCATTTTAAAAAAAGACATGTATTCAATATATGAAAACACAGTTAAATTTGTGTCCTCCTTCATATTTTCCCATTAGGCTGTATTGGAGACTTCGCCGGGCCGATTCTGGCCCCCGGGCCTTATGTTTGAGACCTCTGCTCTAAGAGTAATTTAGACCATATGAACCAAATGATTCGTTCATTTCATGAGTAATGGGAATAAATGGGCTATGGAACATTTTCACATCCATGTATTTTAAAGCGTTTTAAGTGACACACTCTCTGTCCCAAAACTCTCCTGCCACATGGAGGGCGACACTGCACGAGTCAACCAATAAATGACAGCTCAAGTTCGGAGGTGTAGTTCACTAAGTTTACTAAAAAGAAAAAAAATCAGTGTGACTTGAAACTTAATTTAAATCTGAACTAACGGGTTGAGTCAGAGACAGACAGAAATGCATGGCTTGTTTACCTTTTCTCAGCAGAGTTTATGTGCGTTTGAAATGAGTGCTGTATATGACTGTCTCATTTGGAAATCGTGAACACCCACAACGTTCGGTAAATCCAATAACTTTTAATGACTAGATTCAACAACCACGATTGTGAGATCTTTAATACCATTTTAAACACTCCCAAAAATATATCATTAAGAGCAGCTTCTTTGGTTTCTATTATATTTGGAATATGTGAGCACTAGTAAAAAGCCACATATCGGATTATTATGGACTGGAGCTCAAATGTGACAGGGGCGCCAGTAGGGTTGGGCGATTGGACGAATATATCGACTATTGACGATAGGCTGAGCCCATTGGTGATTTATTCATTTGCCCATGAGTAAGTTTGCTAATAGTGATGGAGCTAATAGAAGCAATCCACAGGAAAAAAAACAAACATAATAGCGCTGTTTTAACAGCACCCTCTTTGATCTGTGAGCAATTTTAATTGCTGTCAGCGTTAACTGACTAATGACTAATGCGATTAACAATTAACCCATTTGGAGCGCAGACTGAGTCAAAATCCCTGAAATGTCTGTCAATGCATTTTGGGTAGTTTGTCCAAAGTTTGTTCATTTTGCGCTCCAGATGGGTTAATTGTTAATCGCGTTAGTCATTAGAAATTTTAATCGCGTTAATTGTGATGACCGCGTTAACGCTGACAGCCCAAATTTAGTTCGTCCATGTTTGGACTTCTGTGTTGTAAACGCGCAGATCAGTCAGTGCATGATTACATTGCTCCACCCATCAAAAAGTCTGCACATGCGCGAATATATCGCACATCGCAGTTATTGGACTGACGATTGTCGGTAGGAAAATTTGTACATATCGCCCAACCCTAGGCGCCAGTCTGTTTTGTGATTTCAAATAGTTTCTAAAATTCTGTGATTTCGGGGTTTATTGTTTATTAATTTTGATATGATCGAGGTTAATAACGATGATTTTTTTTGTTGTTCGTTGCCTGTAGTTTGCATGAAATGTGCTGACTTGTCTGCAATTCAATTCAATTTTATTTATGTAGCGCCAAATCACAACAAAAGTCGCCTCAAGGCGCTTCATAGATACAGAGAAAAACCCAACAATCAAATGACCCCCTATGAGCAAGCACTTTGGCGACAGTGGGAAGGAAAAACTCCCTTTTAACAGGAAGAAACCTCCAGCAGAACCAGGCTCAGGGAGGGGCGGCCATCTGCTGCGACCGGTTGGGGTGAGAGAAGGAAGACAGGATAAAAGACATGCTGTGGAAGAGAGACAGAGATTAATAACAGATATGATTCAATGCAGAGAGGTCTATTAACACATAGTGAGTGAGAAAGGTGACTGGAAAGGAAAAACTCAATGCATCATGGGAATCCCCGGCAGCCTACGTCTATTGCAGCATAACTAAGGGAGGATTCAGGGTCACCTGGTCCAGCCCTAACTATATGCTTTAGCAAACAGTAAAGTTTTAAGCCTAATCTTAAAAGTAGAGATAGTGTCTGTCTCCCGAATCCAAATTGGAAGCTGGTTCCACAGAAGAGGAACAGTCTGCAATCACTCCCCAACTAACTAGCAAGCACTACTGAAACGTAAAAAACTGTAACTCAAGCCTTAAATGGGAAATATTTACCTTCACTGTTAAAGTAATGCCTCAGTGCTTACATTTCAAAAGACATGTAGCATTTAGGAAGAATGGTCTCTGTTTGTGTGTGTCAACATCTTCACAGTTTCGCTACCACTTTGCAACTCGTCTGCAAGTCACAAGACAAGTCAGCGTCTTCCATGCAAACAAGGGCAACTGCTGCAATCAACGAGTGACCAAAATAGTTGCAAGGATCTTTGTGACCACTTTCACCTAGTGACAATAAGCAACCTCCAGCAACCAGTTGCCATCCAGTTGGAGATTAAACGTTCTTCCTAAGAGTCTGGTGGTTGCAAGGACCTACTGACTGCTCTCTAGGTCTGCATGACTTGGGTTTTAGCAGTCGATTTTACGGTGACTGCTAGAAACCAGTCGCAACAGTCCAGCAGTACTCATTTTCCCCTTGTGATGGGTGGTTGCCGGGCGGTCGCTAACTGGTTTCTAGTCCTGTTTTGACAGTTGCCGAAGCAGAAGTTTGATTAGCAGTTTGCATGAGCCAAGGCAGCTTCATACACATGGTGCAATAATTCAACCACTGTGACGAGCTTCTCCTTAGTTTTGATGTGAACCGACAGGCTGCCCTAGCAACCACCTCGCCCTCTCTGTTCATGATATGATTTCATTGGCTTATGGCAGCACTGGAGCATTTTAATAAACGTGTTTTTCTTGGCTGGCTCTTGAAACGCTGAACCTGTCTTAACTTTTCAGCGCATGCAAAAGCGAAGCCACAAATCGTTGGTTCAGTGGGGCAACACATGAATTCGCCCCGTTCAGAGTAAATGAGAGGCGAGAGAGCGCTGAAGCCTGAAGAGGGTGGGTGTGCGCTGTGCACAACCAGCCGAGACACACTGTGATGTATGGAGAAAAGAGAGAGGCAAGGAGACGGCCATTTCTCATACTTTATGGCTTTTCTTTAATAGATGAAAAGAGACACAAACAGAAGCTGCCACTAGTTGATTTCCACCTCTTTTGATGGTTGATATTGATGGTTGATAGAAGATTGCAGGGAAAATCAATTTCTTGTGTGAGGGAATCCATACTGGGGGTCGGTACATGGACCAGGAAAGTCATTCTGCTCAGCCCGTTGGTCTTTAGGGGCTCGTCTCTGCAAAGATTTGACCTCTTCCCAGGGGGCTTTGGATTTAGATACGCTCTCTGTCAGGTCTTAAAACAGGCCTGGTAGGATTGCCAAAATTATATGTGGGGCTTTGTACTGTAGGGCTTGATCTCAGCAGTGAATATATAAGGCAAGGCTCCAGATGATGTAGGAGTTGGCTGGATCACACACAGCTGGGTCCTGGCTTTTGGTAAACGCGGAGCGGTCGGAATGTAACGTCTGGCTCGCTCGCGCTCTCTGGTCTGAGGTTTTGGATTTTTCCTCTCCTGCGCCGGGGCCGCGCGGTGTGGGTGTATAATGCCTCAGCTCTTGCGATGACAGCCTCGTGACCTGTTGTGAACCTCGTCCACCTCTCCAGCCCTCTCTCCAGTGGGTATTTACTTTCTTTAGTTCCACTTGGATACATTAAATATTTGCATAGACAAAACCAGACACGAACCTGAGCTCGTAGGCTCATACCCTTGAGCCAATGGAGACAAAGACCGTCAGTTGTCATTTGCATGCAATTTGCATCGGATCCCCCTGCGACTGTTTGCAATGTCAGGAGGCCAAATTAACCAGTGTTCCGTTTTAGCTTGATTTACATCTCATTTGCATTCGAGTTGCTTAACTAGGATTACTTAGCTGGGGTGACCCTCACGGAAACTCCTTGCCTCGCGCTCAGAGGCGGGCAGATAGTGCGACCAGCTAATTTCATTATGGGAAACGGCCGTTTGACTCAGAGTGCCTTTGGATGTAATCATTAAACGGGACGAGGGCTTCGCAAGCTGTTTGTAATCAGGCCGTTTCCACGTGCATATGGACATTGTGTCATATTTACTGTAAGGATGAAAGATTAGGCATGCAGGGGATAGCGGGCAGCATCAATCTCACTCAGCATCTTAGAGCAGCCACATTAATCATCCCATCTACGGGAAAATCATCCTCATCAAACTCCGGGGCCACAGTGTGCACACATGGTGATAATCACTGGATGGACAGAAGGAGAGTTAGTGGCTGACTGAGCAGAGGCACCGCAGCCAATGCCTCTTCATTGATCCTAGGAAGTTGGACTGGGTGTTAGGTGGTGTTTTGTCTCGCTAATGCCTTCATATGGTGCCGTCTGGCAGTGCCGAAGTCTCAGCTCTACCGAGCAGGCCAAATTGTTTAAGTTCCTCCTCCTCCGTCTTCTCCAACGTCGATTGGGAGCCCCCCTTTTCCAGGGTGAGGCTCCCGTTTTCCTTCCTTTCCCCCCCTCTCCTCCGCTCTCGCCTCTTCAGTCTGCTTTTATTTATAGAGGGCGAGAGAGCTTTGCGGTCCAGATGGATCCCCTCAGATATTACGTGGCAGATTTCAATAAGGAGAATCAATTCTGGCTTTGTTTGCGGAATCAACCCCACACCACACTTCTAATACACTGACATCAACCGGGGCAATATATCATCTGCAGAAATTTCATCATGTTGTTTGTTTGCCTGGGAAAGGAAAAAAAACACAAAGGCGAGAAATGAAAGTTAGAGATCAGAGCCACATCCCGTGAGGAGCGGTGCCAGTGTTTCTATAAGTATTACCTCTCTCTTTTTTTCATTAAAAGAATGTTACATCCAGGAAAATCTGATCAAATCTTTGTGTTTTTTTTTTCTCTCTCTGTCATACATTTTGTATATAGCGCTTGGGCGTGGGTCCAACAGTGTTCTCGATCCCGCTGAGTGGTTTTATTAGGAAAATGTAACTCCTGTTTGCTGTACGTGTGCTAATCCCATCTATACAAGGGAATGAAAATGCCCATGTTGGCTAAATCTGCAATTATTCCGTCTGTAAGCGGACTAGCCCGCACTCACGCTCTCATTACTCTTTAAGTGTTTAGTGTAGTGTGAGGCCGTACACACACACACACACACACACACACACGCACACACAGTGAGGCTGGTGGTAGGTCTAATGAGGGAGAAGGCCTTGAATGGTTCCTATGCTGTGATGCATTAAAGCTTAATAACCTGTCCTTTCAGCTCTCTCTTAAGAACATGCTCCAGAGCTGATAATTGGAAAGATATTTGCCTCTTTCTCCTGCTCTCTCTTGTCTTTCTTTTATTTAATGGCTGCTTTCAGTTCAGTTCAGTCGGGTCCATTATTTGCCCTTGAAAGAATATTCCTCCTTCCCACCCCTCTCAACACCCCCAAATTCCTGTTTTGGCTCTTTAGCTAGAGCTTAGTTGATGAATTTATGTGAAAGTGGCCAGTTTTGCTGTAGTTATCACTCAGACATGTGACACATTTAGCCCCAAAATGAATAGGCGACATTCAGGAGGCGACAAAAGGTTAGTTGTGCCTTTTAAAATCTTTGGTTTAACCATGTGAAATTAGCAGTAAACAGAGCCTGAATGTAAAAACTCACCCGCATTAACCTGCATCGTGGCCAGAACAAAAAGGAAATGCTTTCCTTTCCAGGGGAGGTGCTGCGAACTTACCTCAGCCCAATTCAAGGTCTGACAAGCCGACAGAAGGAGAAATCTCCAAAACGACAGCTCTGCATGAAAGGCGTGGAAATAGAAGTTTGAGAAAACATCCGACTCCAGGTCTGCGTTGCAATCTGTTTCCAGGGATCTCAACCTTAAACCTTACCCTTGTTCGGTAGCTGCTGAGCTTGAGCTTCAGCAGCTCCATCTCCATGACAACTGAGCCAACGCCGTCGCTGGTGAAGATCATGAATGCAGCGAGTGGAAGGAGAGGACCTTTGTCTTGTTTGGTTGAAGTGCTATTTCAAAGGTCCTAAAAGTGTCGTGGGTGTATTCCTGGCCTTAATGAGCTCACATGTTGACAGATCCAGCTTTATGACAGGAAGTTCATTCAGACCAATGAGTTTGATGCACAGCTCAGTGAAACACGTGGCAGCACTTTATAATGGCTGTTAATAAGTGGTAGTAGTATTTGAGTTAAACAGCTGTTTGGTTATTGTAACATTGTTGCTGTCTCTGGATGATTGAATAAACTAACAGTTACTATAAAGTGTTACTCGTGTTGTCATCCTTGTAATATATGTTCTGTGGCTGTGGAGGGGAGGCTGTAGATCATTTTTGCACAAATCCAACTCTAATGAGCCGGGTCGTAGGGATGCAGACTTGTTCCCACTGCATGTGTCATGAAGAACAAATCGAAGAACAAGGCAACAAGTCTCGTTGCTTTTAACGCTTAGACTGCTCAAAGTGAACACGTCATTAGAAATTCACTTTTGTGGAGCAAAATGAGATTTATATGAAGAGCTAGACTATAAATGTCTTTGCTGGTGGCGTCACTACTTTTATTTGAATGCAGGCTGTCACTTTCAGTTTGCTTGTCTGCACAATGCAGGCGGCAGTTTGCAGTGGCGGAAGCAGCAATGGGCTGCACAATGGCTCAGCCACACTGGAGTAAAAATAGGACAGCAACTGCTTTGCGACTGGGTGGTTGCATTGAAATTTTTCCGCTCGCGGAGGCTGATTACAACTAGTGTGGGCAACCACTTTTAATTGCACGGGTCACCTGATGCAGGTAAATCAGTGTCCTGTGGCAACTATGTTGCTGTTGTGAAGGAATTTTAGTTTTAGATCTATAGACTGAGTTCATGTGAATTTATGTTTATTTAGATTTGCAATTTTTGATGATTTATCACAGTTCATCGCTGTGTTATCACAAACATTGCATATAATTGCCAACCAGACGCTATTCAGCTGCAGACTGACGGTCCTGTTTTATCACAGATTGACGCAACAAAGCCATCTGAAGACGGCGAATGGTGTGATTGGTCACAGCCGTGATCCCCATCTTTGAAGCAAATATTTCAAAGGCAAGATTGCAAGTTCACTGCACACGGTTGCAGTAATTTTGGTTGTGCTACGGCCTCTAACCACTGTTTTCCCTAGTCCGAGTGTAGCATTGGTTTTCTTTTTGCATTATGTCCTCATACCCTTGCTTTGTACTTAAAAAGCAACAGGTTGCAGACTTTACTGATGATTCATGGGCCACAGGGATTGTTGAACTTTGACCTTGCTTTGCATTCGACCATTCCTGTCCTATGAATTATGTGCATTTAGTGGGAAAAGTGTCATAGGCTGCAGTATATTTTCTATTGCCTGTGATTTTACATGACTAGCAACATGTTCAGTGATTAAGGAAAAGATTAATTTTTCCAGTGAAGGATAGCTAAACAAAAGAGAAGCGAACTGTAGGACTGAGCAGTGGAGACTGGCCCACGCTGACTAAAAAGTGCAACACTTCTCTTTCTCTGTCTTTGATTTTGAGCATTCTTTCTGAAATCCATCTCTGAGGTGTCTTACTTTAATACCATCTGCTTGCTGAAATACTCCTTTAAACCACCAGCAGCTAGCTAAATGGTGCGATTTGGCAGGGACGTGCTATTCTTTCCTGTGTGACTGTCATCTGCTGAGGATCAGCTGAAGCTGGGCTAAATTTTTACCACCGGAGTCTAAAAGCCTGAGTTCCATCACGCTTCCCAGATCAGTCCTAGCATAAACAACCGTAGGAATGTGACATAAAAATAAGCTTCGTGTGCCCCGCTGACAGCTCAGTAACTCTGCACATCATTTCAGTCTCATATGTATTCCATACCATGTCCTGCATGTGTGTTTGTGTGTGTCCATTACCTTCCAGTGTTTATGCCTTCAGCAGCGTTCCAGGGACTGTCACTGATCAGAGTTTAGGTTAACATTACTGCCAGTCGGCACACACAAACTCCACCACTAGCTGCCAGGCTCTTGGATGTACTTCTGTGTGTGCGCCTCTATATGCTGCGGATTAGAAGAAAGGGCAACTTTATGTGTTGACGCCTTGAGCGGTGCCTGTACAGCTCAAAGTGAGTGCCTAATGTGCGGTCACAGTCGGTGGAAGCATGTCCGCACCACTGCGCCTCCACGGGGCCGAGGACCACGGTAGCTCCGTGCTGCTGCCTGTTTAATGTGAGCTGACCCAGAAACGAGCAGCGTGACCTCTTTATCTTAAGCTTATAGAAAATCTCTTGCTCTTTCCTTTCCCCTGCATACCTCTGCGTTTCTACCCCTCTGCTGTCCTTCTGTCCTCTCCACCCTCCCCTTTAAACTGTCGCACTGAATCACTCTTGAAGTCTACACATTCATTGTCCTAGTCAGTACGAACTTGTATCCTATCCTCACCCTCACTATACTAGATGCTGAATCCTCTACAGTCTCACGACTTTTTTGTAGTGGAGTATATAATCTTTTGTTTGCCTTTTAGGCGAACAGCTCAGCCAGTCTGGTGACACGGCAGTTTTTCTCTGGGTAACACGCGAGTGAAAATCTGGCATTAAAGCGGGACAGAAATTAAAAGTATTTAAGTCTTTTCTGTTTGTTTAGACTTGTGTTTGTGTTTGAGCCAAACTGCACCAAAAAAACCCAGAAGAGATTTACAGCATGTTTGACTTAGTTTGGTGATTTTGGATCAACAACAGCAACCATGAAAGCTCTGTATGCTTTTATGGTCGCTGTTGGCGGAACCAAGAAAGCATATAGACCGCTAACGCTAATGCTCCTTTTCATGTCTTTCCCAAATAAATGTTCGGGAGCAGGCCATGATGGAGTAGGTGCTGAATAATCGTGGACAAAGAGTAGCGTTTAGTGGAATTTGCCAGTGTTAGCATGCTAGATTAACTGATTAACTTTGTGGAAGTGGAAGCCAAGGAACGACTTCAGAGCCTGACAAATGAGGCCATTGCAGAAAGACCGGGACCTGCAGTTAATCAAATGGCCACTTGATGCTGTCTCCAAAAGTGGAAACCTACATTATGCTACAGTCACAGTAGGGAAAACTGTGTTTGGAGACCATTGGATGACCAACAACCATGTCCATTGGTCTTACAATTTTGTTGCCTTTGAAGTGGTTACTTAAAAGACGGCGTCCAGAGCTGCGACTACTCGCTGTCTTTAAAGCAACTTTTAAGATGTCAAGAAAAAAGCAATAAGACAGAATAAGTCTTTACGTTTGTGATGGAATGTGGTAAAGTTAGCATTCACATGCAATAGTGATTAATTGCAATAAACTGGTGTAAATTTCAAAACTGTTGCCATCTGCGCACACAGAAATTCACAGTAACTACTTAAAATTGGACTCCAGGTATTACCTTATAGATCTTAAACTGAAAATCCTCACAAAAGGTGACGTAACTGCTCCATAATAGCAATTTAACTAATTCATGGACAGACTGACTCAGATTAATTCCAATGTGTTGGTAAGCCATCTTATAAATTTGACTGTCTGAAAGTGATTGCACTCAGTCTGAGTTGCACTGCAATTATTTGGAGACAGGTTGCAACCCAACAGATGACCCGTGCAATCATTTTGCAAAAGTGGTTGTCCAGAGGTTGAGGGTGTTGACTGCTCAACTGCTGGGGGACTTGCAATTGGTTACTGAATGCAGAAAAAATTCAGTATTGTTAGTGGACATTAATGATTTTTTGTAGTTGCAAAATTGGCGTCTATCTTTTTTTTAGTGTGACTGAACCATTAAAATAACTGTCTGTATAGCTGAAATAAACATTATTTGCTTTCTATAGGTATATTCTTTAAGCTTGCTTTAGCTAACCATAATTAGCACTCATTTAATATCATGGTGAATTACAGATTAATGCTAATAAGCAAGCTAACTAGCTGCCAAGCTAGCTATCTAGCTTGTAGTGCCGCTAGCATTTCCAATATGCACTTCTGTTTTAAAAATCTCATCATTAATGTTCTGTTTCATGCTTTTGTTAGCTACTAAATTTCTGAAGATAAAATATGACGTAAGTGTCACTTATGAAAGAAGCAATATGAGTCTTGGTTTGAAAAATGACAGCTTCCCTGGGTTACTGAAAAAGTTGCAGAGAAGCTAGCATAAAATCAGCTGTTCCTCTCTCTGCTCGCACACACATTTACACACCCACGCTCCCCTCACCCTCTTTCCCCCCTGCGCCTGTTATTGTGACTTATATAAGTTGTGCTACTGTTTCTGTTTGACCTCTCACTGTGGCGACAGTTAGCGCTGTGAGAACACCGACCAGTCCTGTTGAATCAGGCTCAGCAGATATGTGCGCTTGTGTGTGTGTGTGTGTGTGTGTGTGTGTGTGTGTGTGTGTGTGTGTGTGTGTGAGAATGTGTGTTCATGCGCATAAGTGGATGGCCTTCTGAAATATTCTGCTCAAACAGAGCAAATATTACTTTGGCAGGCTATAACTTGACCAGAAATGTGAGTGCTCCTGCAGGAAATTATATTTGAGTAAAACAGAAGAACCCCCCTCAAGTAAAAAAGGCTTAGAGTGACGGCGAGGCACAGAAATTTGTGAGTGCTGCGAGTCTATCAAGTCAAATAAGAGAAACTTGAATGCAATTGTTCCACAATCTTGTGGGTGTTTGCATATGTTTGTGCATATATACGGTATACATGTGTAGGAAGTGTACACGAAAACCCACTCAAGTTCGAAACTCTTTGCTAAAGTGTAGACTATATAAGTATTTGTTTGTTTGTTTTTTATCATAAATGCCTCAACTTTCCTGAAAATTAACTTATTAGAGCAACTTGAGTGAAAAGTGGGAAAGCTTGCATGGCTTTTTGTGTGTCAACATGTGTTTGTCACCCCCCCCCCCCTATCTGGCCATTTCTAAATGTCACCCCCCCCCTCCTCCTCTTTCCCGTATGAGGGAGATGTTATGCAACTTTATCCGAAACGACCGCAGCTCTCATGGCATCAACAAAGCCTGCCGGCTGCAGATCTGTCCTCGACAGCCTGTTGTTTTTGTTATTTCCCTCCCTCTCTCTCTCTTTCTGTGATTACTGACTACATTAGCAAGTAAATGATGTGACCCGACATGTACCGCTTGGTGAGAATCGCGTCGGGAACGGTGGCTCTCGGTAGCCAGAGAGCCCATCTTGCACAGCTTTGATAAACAAGAAGAAAAGGAAGCAGGTTAAACGATGGCTGTCTGTCTGTGTCTGTGTCTGTGTGTGTGTGTGTGTGTGTGTGTGTGGGGTGTGATTTGTCCTCATTCTACTTGAGCTCTCCCATGCCTGAGCTAGGGATTGATGCCTTTCAAGGCCCATTTCTCTGTGCGCGCTCTCCCTCTCTTTATAGCTATGTAACTAGTGGCCTGGTTGTTGGGTTCTTGTGCACTGAATTCACCTCCCTCTCTCTCTCTCCCTCTGACCCACCCCAGGGTGACTCATCACAGGATAATCAGGCCCAGAGCTTTACAAGGATAACTTAGTCCAACAAAACAGACGTGATCTGACCCCCTCCGAAAACCAAAATAAGTAAATTGAATAATTAAATGCACAAATGAAAAGGCAAGAGTGATTAAACAGAACAGAAGAGATGATGATGAGTTTACTTAGCCTGTCTGCACTGCTGGCTTTGTGTACTTTGTGTATGCATGAATGTTTTTGCATGAATGGGCCCGTGCATGCTGTATGTATACGTCTACGTATGCATGCCAGTGTGTTCCTCTCCAGCTGGCTGAGATAGGTCACTGGGTGCAGTGAGTTGGCACATCAGGGTTTTCCCCAGGTTAGTGCCAAGGCCAGTGCCCAGGATAATTATGGTATTATTGCGTGTGTGTGTGTTTATTTTACCAGAACATTCTCCTCCTCGTCCCTTCATTCCCCTCACATTCCCCACTCTGCACTGTGTCTGAAGCCAGTGGTGCCATCTGTGTGTGTGTGTGTGTGTGTGTGTGTGTGTGTGTATACCCTGAGCTTCAGAAGGAGCGAGTACATTATGCAAATTAGAGAGAGAACAAGGAAAAAAAGCAGAGTGGCACTGAGCGGAAGGGCGGTGAAAGGGGGAGAAATGGAATTATTTTGTGTGGTTGTGTATGTGTGTGCGTGTGCACGCGAGCAAGTACAAGTGTGTGCGTTTGCCTGTGCATATGTGTGTCTGAGCGTCTGCCCAAGAGCTGCAAAGTCAGCCATTAATTTGACCCCTTCCTGGCAATGTGAGTGTGTTGTGGTTTGACACTCTGTGACTGTGTGCATGTGT
The DNA here is from genome assembly GCF_051167445.1 of Perissodus microlepis. NCBI lineage: Eukaryota > Metazoa > Chordata > Actinopteri > Cichliformes > Cichlidae > Perissodus > Perissodus microlepis. The sequence continues at coordinate 4,970,940 of NC_140481.1, read as the reverse complement.
GAACTGGAAAGCGGCTGGTACCACCAGTTCCTTTTACTGGAAGCTCACCGGGAAGCTGGAGCCGTCCAGAAGTGTTATTTGGTGTGCTGGCAGCAGTTCCAAAATTCCCCATTCCTGGAGAAGTGAAGCTATTGACCTCTGAATGTAACAGAAGAAGTGAATATTTAAAATATCCTCGGATATACCTGAGAGAGCTGAGGGAAATGCTCAGGTGTGTTTGGTTGAGGTTGCCAATGTGCAACGGCAGAGCTTACTAGCATGTGTTTGTGGATTGGACATTGGATTTACTGTAATAGACAGTGGAAAACTCATCTATGCTCTGGAAACCACACCCACTGGAGGGGAAAATAGTCAGACAACACTGAAACACTAAAGTTGCAAAAACACTGTGTCCAACTTTACAGTGTTAAAAAGCATATTTGCAGCCCACTAGTGGGGGGAAGTTACCTTGTTAATTGACATGTGTCCTGGGGGTGTTCTAGTCAGTGTCTCTTAGGTCTTGGATCAATGTTGATGCATAATCGAAATAAAATAATGGCTTGCTGTGTGTTATATATTAGTCTCCTACTTAGTCCTAATTAGCCAATATGCTGATGTTTATCTGTGCTTTGCACTCATACAGCTTATGAATGCAACTTGTTAGCTAGCTAGTAAAGGTGGGATGATCAATCCAAATGTCGATAGTATGGATACCAAAGTTGGTATTGGATCGGTACTAGCGCAATGGGGTCAATACTTCAGTACAATACTTAGTATTGGATTGGTGTTAAAATCTGCGATATCGCAGCTAGCTAGCATTAGCTGATAAATTAGCACACTTTAATTTAAACAAATTAACTTCTAGTTCCAACAAGATGGTTGCCAGAAGGCTAACGTAACTTTTTTAAAAATATCTGTGCTTCAGTCAGACACTTCTCGTTCTAAATGATTCATTTATTAC